>NC_056741.1:1540299375-1540324375 GCF_019279795.1 Protopterus annectens | reverse complement strand
AAATGTTAATAGAAATGTTTTTTTTTTTGTCTACTGATGAATTTAAACTTGTATTGGAAAACATGGAATTAGTGTTGAAATATAATTACATTTATTTCCAGGGGGACCTATACCACCAAATGGATGGGGTGGCTATGGGTTCAGCCTGTGCTCCTATTTATGCCAACATTATCATGCTTTAATGGGAACAACAATATGTATTCAAGTCTCCATATTACCAATATATCGTTTATCGGACGACATTTTTATCCTATGGGATGGACCGGTAGAAATGATTAGAGAATTTATGCATCATATTAATCGCAGCACTAATTTTTTACAATTTACACATGAGACTGGTAAAGACAAAATACACTACTTAGATGTTAGGTTACGGAAAGACTATGTTAACAATACTTATAAATCTAGTACATATAGAAAAGAATGTTACTCAAATTCATACTTACACTACAAAAGTGACCATCCATATCACTTTAAAAGGAACATAGTGAAGGGGCAGATGATTAGAACAGCTAGGATGACATCTGATCAAGTTGTTTTTTGGAAGAAATGGGGAATCTGCATAGGATGTTCAAAGTGAGAGGGTACCCAGATGGGTTAATCAAACCAATTAAAGAATTTGTTATAAAAAATGGGGAACCACTTACGTATCCTTATTAACCAGTGGGGAAGCCAATGAAACAAAACTTGAGAATGCCAATAGTGAACAAAGGATAGTGCAACTGCCATATTTAACATTGACATACCATAATGGAATGGGATGGTTGATGAAATGTATTGATGAGACCTGTGAGATGTTTAGTAGGATACCAACTAGAGTAGGAGTATTTCAAAAATCACTGAGATACAGTTTTAGAAGGAACAAAAATTTAAAAAATATCTTGGAAAGAAGAAAGGATACAGACACAGGTGAAACTTGTATGGTATGTTTGGTACCTTCAAATGTGGGAGATGTGCACAGTGCCCATTTATATCGGGAACAAAAGAATTAAATATTCCCAGTTTAAATATGACCATAAAAAGAAAAAGATATAATAGTTGTTATTCTAAAGGTGTTGTATATTTGGCATACTGTAAGACCTGCTGGGGGTACTATACAGGAAAAACTGAACGCAACCTAAGAGTACGTATATATGAGCATTTATGTGATATAAACAAAAAGAATGAAAACAATGCCCTTTTCAGACACATATTGACTTGTAAGGAAGCTGATTTTATGTTCTGGGTACTGGAAGAAGTTGGACACAATGAAAGAGGAGGTGACTCGGAGACTAAGTTAGAATTTAGAGAAATGATCTGGCAACTTAGACTAGATGCATGTAGTGGTCTAGGTTTAAATGACCACATTATATATATATATATATATGCGTGTGTGTGTGTATATATATATATATATATATATATATATATATATATATATATACTTTTTTGAAGCAAACATTGTTTTTAAAAGTTTTTTAATAATTGTTTCACAATAACAATTATTCATTTATGTGTATAACTTGTACCCAATATTTTATACTTGTATGTATTTACAAATTATTAATTGAATTGGTTTAAAATGAACCAAATGTTTTTATCACTGGATATGAAGTGTTAAAAGTTTGGTTAGTTTATTAATTTCAGCTTTGATTGACCAGCCAATTAGAATGAATGGATTGATATATAAAGTGTTTTAACATGAAACAGATGATTCTGATGAAGTCTTCGTGGTGGAGATGAAAGTGCTGAATCCGACTTTTTTCATTATTTTATGTTAAATAAATAAATCAACTGCAGTTCTTTGCAACCCATTTTTGGCTGGTGGATTGATTACTATATTGAGTTCCAAGAACTTTTACGGAGGACAGCCTTTATTGTTTACTGGAAGCAGCGTGTTTTGAAACACTTGTGGAGGAATTTTTAGTCTTTGGTTACCAGTTGTTTATTACATTTGTGACAAGTGTTTGGACAAGTGCACACTGAAAGTGACATTATACTCTGATTAGTCTAATAACTGCCAGATACAGTGGACTGATTACATCCCTGGACCTGGATGCTACACACATAGAGACAAGGTGTGCAATGAAAAACCACTTCCTTATAACAGTGGATATGTGGTGATCAAAGTACAATTTGCTGTCAACATAGATTCTCAGATCCTTGACTACAGGATTAGTTTTCCATGGTCTATTGTCAAAGCAATAGTTACAAACGGAGTCAAGGGTGCTAAGGGATGCAGTTATACATATCTTGGCATTTTGTTTTAGTCCATGGTTTTGACACCAACTATGTGTTTAGGACAGAGCCTCTTGGAGTATCAAAGTGCCCTCTGTGGAGTTTATGATGGTGCCAAATTTATAGTTATCTATTCCTACAGTCAGCTCCAGACCCCTAGAATTGGCATTTACTTCTTGGAGGTCAAAGCTATAGAGGAGTGACCCAGAGACTGAATCATGAAGAACGCAGCTAATGATAGGTCTTTTTAAGGAGGTAGAGACACTGGTCATTTTTACTGGGTATGCTTTGTGAGACATTTTGCACTGCAACAAGTTACAGGGGGATTTTCATTTAGTTTTGAAAGTTAATCTACTATGCCAGAATGTTGGATGATGTTTAATTCTTTTGTGAGGAATAGATATATGGTGTGTACTAATTTGCCCTCATACCTTCTTACTGTAACTTTCTCAAAGTCATCAACTAGGCATGATCTACCCTTCAGAAATAGGAATTAGCTTGGAACAAGAATTTGTAGGTTACCTGGTTTATTTATCTTTTCCATATCCTTACAGGTGAGGCTGATCAGGCTTATGAGTCTATATTACCCATGTCCATTAAAGTCCTAAGTTTTTGCAAGATGACAAGTGTTGCTGTCCTCCATTCATGCATCACAAAGCCTGTTTTGAGGTTGATAATGAGTAGCCTCTGTAGGGGTTCTGACAAGTCATATTTCAGGCTGTCTGTTAAGCAGCCTAGTATGTTGTCTGGCACTGAACAAGTAGTGTACTTGGCCATAGAATGCACCTAAGATTCCTTTTGTATATTAATATTAATTTGATCTATCACTGTGTTGGAAAATTGTATTTTATATAACAAATAGAATTGGCAAATAATGATCTGTAGATTAGCCCACTAATTCAGTTAACAAATCAAAGTAAATATCTATATATGTGTGTGTGTGTGTGTGTGTGTGTGTGTGTGTGTGTGTGTGTGTGTGTGTGTGTGTGTGTGTGTGTGTGTGTGTGTGTGCATATCTATTTATCAATATATATATATATATATATATATATATATATATATATATATATATGTGTGTGTGTGTATTTGTATGTGTGCGAGTGTTTGTTTCCATGCACATTCGTCTATTTAAAACAACTGAATGACCCAAATGTCAATGTTCACACCCAACAAAAAATGTTGAAAATGAATATATTGATAAATTTCTACCCATGAGTTGTGCAATAACTTTGGCACATGCAAAATTAAACAAAAAAATAAACAAAAAGAAAACTATTGTTTTTTTCTATAGGCCAGGTCTCCCTGTGGTAACCCCACACCTCCTTCTTACTATATATACTAACTCTAAAATTGTACAATATCACAGAAAGGGTATTTTCCCCAAGCCTGCTAATTGTCTGATGTCACACATCTGTTGACAACTGCTTATTCTGCCAAAATGTATTGACTAAACAGATGTCAACAACACCAACATTTGATATATAAGCTACATGATTGTATTATCATTACTTGACTAGTAAAACTTGCGAATTACAAAATATTAAGCTGCTTTTTCCTGTTGCACTTTGAGTCAAAAAATGGCCTGAATTACTAAATCACTGTTGTTTGCAAGCGGAGTGTGCCTTCCATGACCCTGCTTCTTAAATAAATTGCTACATAAATATAATAAATATACTAAATCTAAGAATGCACAAAAGTGGGGAACAAGGAAAATTCCTTAAAACCTACTGTCCAGTCTTGCAATAAGTCTTACCCCACACAGCTGATGAATTGTGAATTGACCAAAATATTTGATGAGTCTCTGTTCAATTAAAGAAACTTTCCTTTGAAGGGAAAGCATCCACATATATATATATATATATATATATATATATATATATATATATATATATATACACACACACACACACACACACACACACACACACACACACACATCTATTTATATATGAGTATAGCTCAAAATGTCAACAGTTCAAAATACAATCACTCAGCATAATGACACCAAAATATCAACTGTTCATAATACACAGTTCAAAATACCAACAGTTCACAAACAAAGATAGATCACAATAAACAACTCACGATACTAACAAAATCACCCAAACCCCACAGTAAATAAATCACAAAAACAACTATAAACAGAAACAAAAAAAACACAAAAAAACCTCAAAAGCCACACCAGTACCATAGGATGATGTTTGTCTGAATGGTGGTAGTGTTATGGAAATGTTTTTCTAAGGTATGGTGCAGGGTTAGGGGTAGAGGAGTAATTAAGTCTGAGGTTATAGTTTGAATGCATTGGCAAGGTGGTGCAGCAGAGGCCATTACACAAGACAGGCACAGATACTGAAGCATGCACAAACAAATATTCACAGGACTAAAGCTATCATCTTAATTCATCCTTACGTTATCCCCATACAGCCAACAACAAAACAGCCAAAAACACTAGCATAAGCACATTCCTTGCCCAGATGCCAACTCACTTAACTCTGTCAACAGTCTGAGCTGTCAATATTCTGATCATGCCCTTCTGATTGCCAACACAGACACACATCTGTATAAAGATCTATATCTGCCGTTATCTCTCTGTATAAGAGATAGATATGAGTTCAGACAGAGTTAGAGTAAGTGCTACAGTAAGGATAGAGATGTGTTTGAAGTGTGTGCATGTGAGTGTCTGTGTATGTGAGTCAGTGTGTGTATGTTTGGTTGTGCCCTTCTGTATTGTCTAATTTCACTGTTAGGGGAAAAAGTGTTTTGGTCCCCAATGTGTATTGTTTGGGCTTATGGCAGATGTAGGGTAAGGAAAGCATAGATGAGTAAGGTTGTGAAATGTGGGGGGGGGGGGTGCACCCTGTGTACCACCAGATCTGGCTCCTGCATCATCTGTTTTAATCAGCTAATGAGAACAGTAAATGCTTCCTTATTGTCAAATAAATTGCCAGGCAGCCAATGACCCCATACTAGGTAGATGAGTCGTTACTGAGTCATCATGTATCAAGCCAAAGTCAGAGTTTATGAGCTTCTGACATGCACAAGCACTTGCAGGTGGTGATTAGAGATGATAAACGTTGCTCTCACTGAAGGTTTGCTAAACTAGCAGACCTCCATGTTAGAAAATGACAGTGAAACAACAGTCCTATTGCTATCTAAGTGTCATATAGTGACAAATGATAACATTTCTGTATGTTATTGAACCAAATAAATTGCTGTATTAAAATTACAGTTTAAACAAGGATCTCTAAGAGTAAGAAAGGGGGTTAATAAAGTATCTTGGGCATACAGTAGACAGTTCTAAATATCGCATTATGTTTTTAGACATATATGAAGAACTTGCAACTAGTATCCATACCATGTTGATCAAACTATATCCTATCAGTTCAAAGTACCTCTTCAAAGTGCACCTAGAATTTTCTCAAGTAATGAAGTATGGGTATGTACTACAACTCCTGCTGCTGTTCTCAAAAGATTAGAATTACTTTCTAAATTTATTGTCATTTACAGTATTTTAAATTTGTATGTTCAAGTTAAAACAGGACATTAAAAGGAAGAATTGGAAGACTTGCACATCTGGACAGTAGCAGAGGCTTATCCGTCTCAAATATTAGGGGAAAATAATCAGAAATCACTGCTAGAAATTCTTATATACCTGAAATTTTAGAATTTCATGATATGATATCACAGTATAGTGTATACACTCATCATGTGTGAAAAATTACCAGTTCTAAAACTTGGGTGGGGGGAAGGGGGTACCATATGTCAGGTAGTGAGAGTTGCAGATCTTTTTTTTTTTTTTTTTTTTTGTATTTTAATGCTCCGCAATTAAAGATGAGGGCAAGGAGCTAAAATAGAGTGCTAGATCTGTGACTGCACATTTTTTTTCTCTCGTATAGTGTGTGATGGTATTAGGGACCTGGTAATCCTCATCAGGAGAAAAGCACAGAGAACAAGAACTGAGAATGGACTTTTCTTCATTGTTCTCATACAGACTACGAAGGCTTTAAGGAGGTAGATCATTAACACCTTGTGCTTCTGTTTCTAGGCAGAAGAATCACATCTCAGAAGAGACTTTTTTTTTAACTGTATTGTTGTCTGATTGCTGCTTTTTGAGCCACACACTGGTCTGATAATCTTAAGACTTTTGGTATTTCTAAAAAAAATCGCCTATGTTTATTACAATTGTATAACTTATCAACAACTACAGATGATTTAACAATTTAATGAATGACTATTTACACAATTGCAGCAGCAATAATGTTTGCATAGTTTATAATCTTACTTTCAATATATTCACTTAATATTTTGCTGTTGAGGATTTTAGTTTTGTCCAACATTTATATTCAGAGGTAATTGTGTTAGTATCAATTTGCATGTTAAAAATGTCTTTTGGTAGCAAAACAGCAGCACTACTAAATTATGTCATTGTATCTCCTAGCAATTTGGCACTTCTATAGTATCCACTTTATCTTCTCTGACTGTCTATTTGGGCTCTCCTTTCTTCAGTAAAATGTGGTCTGTCTTTGATTACCATTGCTAGAACTGAAAAACCACGGTCTTTACCTGCAAAGAAAATATAGGGTCAGTGATCACATAGTGAGCATAGGTGTACTTGAGTGCTTTTTAATATTATACTGAGCAGAGTTACTCTCTCAAACAGATATTGTCTTGTAACTCCCTTGAACTAATTACTCCTCTGCATTTGTGAGCCAAACGCCATGTATGACTGCTGTTCAAACTTCTCCTATGCCCATTTAAAGTTCCCACATCTTTAACTCCCAATTACTGTCACTTTCTCTACTGTGTGAAATATTTGGGTTTTAAGCTAATATAGAGCAACAAACTAAAGAATATAACATAACTCTTTATAGCAGAACTGGAGTTAGTCCTGTCTGCAATGACTATAGGAAATATTGAAATCAGGTGCCATTTAAGCATTAGTTCTTACCTTACCTCATAAATACTGATGTTTCATTTTTCAAATTTACAATTGTGGCATACAAATTAAATTCCCTGAATTGGCCTGCTCCATTCGCCCTTGCCCCGCTTGGGCTTACTCCACTCCTCTACCATATACTATTCCCACCCACCCCTGCATTAATTTGCATTATACCTAACCACTAAACCACTCCCCCTCTAATCCCTCCCCCACCGATCGCTATCAGCCTATCAAGTCTCTCTATCACCTTTGCTTACTGACTCACTAACTTACAAAACTTCACACCTTAAAGTCTGTTTCTCCTCCACTGACTAACAGACCACACCCTCTCAAACATGTCGACCCTAGTTTCCTTTTTTTCTCACTCAACCTTCAGTTCACCCCCCACGTTTTTACTATACCAACTTCACATATATAATCGTATTCTTCCTTCTCATATTTGGGCACTTTAAAACCTACCTTACCTATCTACAACTTACAGCTGTACCAGACAATACCTTTAACCTACATCCGTAACAGAAAAAAAAAAAAAAACACCTACAGTGGATATAAAAAGTCTACACACCCCTGTTACGTAAAAAAATGAGACCACAATAAATCATTCCAAAACTTTTCCAACCTTTAACGTGACCTATAACCTGTACAATTCAATTGAAAAACAAACAAATCTGTTAGGGGGAAAATATAAAAAAATAAAAAAACATACAATAAGCTGGCTGCATAAGTGTGCACACCCTTAAATTAATACTTTGTTGAAGCACCTTTTGATTTAATTGCAGCATTCAGTCTTCTTGGGTACACACCTGCTATCAATTAAAGAGACTGATTACCCCCAAAGAAAGTTCAGCTGTCCTAGAAGGATTTTCCTGACATTTACTCAGTTGCCTTCTACAGCAAAAGCCATGGTATGAAGAGAGCTTAAAAGCATCAAAGAGATCTCATTGTTGAAAGGTATCAGTGAGGAGAAGGGTAGAAATAAATTTCCACAACATTGAATATACCATGGAGCACAGTGAATACAGTCATCAAAAAGTGGAGAAAATATGGGACAACAGTGACGTTGCAAAGAAATGGACGTCCCTCCAAAATTGATGAAAAGTTAGGATGAAAACTGGTCAGAGAGGCTGCCAAGAGACCTACAGCAACACTGAAGGAGCTGCAGGAATTTCTGGCAAGTACTGGTTGTGTACTACATGTGACAATAATCTCCCGTATTCTCATATGTCTGGGCTATGGGGTAGGGTTACAAGAAAAACAACCAGGCTCATCTAAAATTTGCAAAACAATACATCAAGTCTCCCAAATGCATGTAGGAAAATGTGTTATTGTCTGATGAGACCAAGGTTGAACTTTTTGGCCACAATTCCAAAAGGTACATTTGGTGTAAAAACACTTTGCATCACCAAAAGAAGACCATCCCCACAGTGAAGTATGGTGGTGGCAGTATCATGCTTTGGGATTGCTTTTCTTCAGCTAGAACTGGGGCTTTAGTCAAGGTGGAGGTAATTATGAACAGTTCCAAATACCAGTCACTTTTGGCCCAAAACCGTCAGGCATCTGCTAGACAGCTGAAGATGAAGAGTAATTTCATCTTTCAACATGACAATGACACCAAGCATACATACAAATCAACAAAAGAAAGGCTTCACCAGAAGAAAAATAAAGTTTTGGAATTGTCTAGCCAGAGCTCAGATCTAAATCCAATAGAAAATCTGTGGAGTGACCTGAAGAGGGCTTTGCACAAGAGATGCCCTGGCAATCTGTAGGACTTGGAGCACTTTTGCTAGGAAGAATGGGCAAATATTGCCAAGTCAAGATATGCCATTACGATAGACTCCTACCCAAGAAGATTGAATGCTGTAATCAAAACAAAAGGTGCTTCAACAAAGTATTAGTTTAAGGGTATGCACACTTATGCAACCAGCTTATTGTATGTTTTTTGTTTTTTATATTTTTTCCATTAACAGATTTGTTTTTTGATTTAATTGTACAGGTTATAGGTCACATTAAGGGTGGGAAAAGTTTTGAAGTGATTTATTGTGCTCTCATGTTTTTATATCACAAAAACCTGGCATTTTAGCAAGGGTGTGTAAACACTTTATATTTACTCTATCTCAGTCTCCTATATCACACCAAACCCTAATTCTCTCCTCTCTCACACATTAATATGGACTACTATTGTAGTCTACTTACTATTCTACACCTTTACATGCCCAGCCTGCTCATTTTCCCACCTCAACGTATCCCATCATCTATCATGGCATCCCACAACATACTCTTGCTCCTCTTGCTCCTCTCTACCTCTTCTCTAATTCTCCTACACAATCTATCCTCCTACAATACTCAATAAAACCCCTTCACCTGTCTCCAACCTCCATATATCCTGCAATTTTCCATAGCCCCTACACTCATTTCTGACAACAGTATCAAATTTTTCTACAAGTCTCTCTCTTCCTAAATTAAAACCCCCTCTTACCCCTCATGCTTGCCTAAAAGTAAGGTAAAATACTATTTCTATATCTCCTCAACTCTAATCTATTTTCCTACTCACAGTATCCTGCTCCTATCTGGAGATATCCATCCCAACCCTGGACATTACAACCTCCTTCCCTCTAATAACAAGCCCAGAGACCCAACCCCTTCTCACCCTTCCATCCACAAAAACACCTATCCTTATCCTCCATGAACATCAGAAGTGTTCTTAACGTCAGTGAATTCCATGCATGGATTTCCCTTCAGTCTCCTGATATCATCACTCTCACTGAAACATTGCTGGAAACCCACATCGCATACAAGCACTTCCTATCCCCTGGGTACAACATCCTATATTTGGATTGACTCAGGAAAGAAGAGGTAATCACTATCAGATTCTCTAACCATCTAACTGTTACCTCTCTTGCTTTACCCTCCGCTTAGCCTCCCCAGCTGAATTCTAATCACTGGCTGCAGAATTAATGCCCACAATATAATCACTGTAGCTGTAATATATAAATATATATATATATATATATATATGTATATATATATAGATATATATATATATATATATATTTATATATATATATACACACACACACACCCACACACACACATATATATATATATATATGTATATATATATATATATATATATATATATATATATATATATATATATATATATATATATACACATACACACACACACACACACACACACACACACACACACACACACACACACACACACACCCTGGGGATAATACCCTGTACTTTAAAAATGTTCTTTCTTACGTTACTCAGTATTCACCTAATGAAACTATTGTCCTCTGTGATGTCAACATCAATTGGCTATCCCTCTTATCAGATAGCCCTAGCTCCTGTTTTAACTTATATGGCTTCTCACAACTTATCTCCTCCCCACTCACATTAACAAACCCACAAACTCTATGTCTCTAATCGACTGGATACTTGTCTCCAAACCACAGAAATACCACTTCCCTGAAACTCTTCCAGACTCTGTCAGTGATCTCAGTCCTGTAAAAGTTCTAAGGTTCTTTCCTCATGATACTAGACCTCATAGGTTCACTGAATGTCACAAACTCTGTAATTTCCACTCTGATATGCTCAACAACCATCTCTCTGCCATAAACTGGACCTTCCTTTGGTATTTACCTCTTGACAATGCAGTACTTAAAGTCAATTCCATATTCCTTAACACGCTCAATTTCATTGCTTTTTAAGTTCAGTTAGAGTCCAATCTATCATATCCCCTTGGCTTACTCCCTCCACTTGTACCCTAATACAGAAAAGAGACAAGTCTTGGACAATCTGGTACAAAACAAAACTCCCCTCCCAACTTCAGCAGTGTGAAGAACTATGTAACCTTACAAAAAAAAAAACACATCAGGTGACAAAAAGAACTTCTATAACAATCCACCATCTTCACATTCTGCTAGCCCAAAGAAATTCTAGTACTCCATCAATCAAATTCTTCATCCAGGCAAACCCACATCTCCGAATCCACGTTTCAACAACACTCCCCAAGAAACGGTATCGACATTCAATTCTTACTTGGTTGACACTATAAGCAAACTAACACTCGAAACCAACTCTCTCCCTAATGTTAACATCTGTCCTAACCCTCCCACATCCTATTACTGCCTTTCTCTCTGAAAACTGTCTAGCAACTATATTAAATCCTTGCTTCTTAAGATAAAATCATAAACCCACACCATTGATAATCTCCTTCCAATCTTTCTTCAGAAAACTGCAAACTCACTATCTCTTCTCATCTCCATACTTATTAATCTCTCCTTTACTGAATCTAAAGTTCTCACAATCTGGGAACAATTCTATATTCTAACCATTCGCAAGGGAGGTAACTCCTCAGATATTGCCAACTTGAGACCAATATACATTATATTCCCTCTTTCTAAAATACTGGAAAAATTTGTTCACAAACAAGTCTTACACTACCTTTTACAAGAAAACTCACCCACCCCACAAAACTCTGCTTTCGTCCCAATCTTAGTACATCTACTGCCCTCATATCCTTCATAAACACTATATCCCAAGCCAGAGACAATAACAAACTCATCTCAAGTCTATTTACTGATCTATCAAAAGCTTTTGACATTGTCTCCCATCTCTTGTTGGCCAAACTTTCTGAATTAAAGCTATCTACCTCAACAATTTCCTAGTTTGCCAGTTACCCCAATGAACAATTCAATCTGTCAAATGGCTCTCCACAACACTTTCTGCCCTTTCTGCCAAAATAGGTGTACCTTAAGGATGAATCTTTGGCCCATTACAGTTTAACATCTTTACAAACCAACTCTACACATTCTGTCCTTAGTCTTCTCTCATGCAATATGAGGATGACCCCAAAGTCATTAACATAGCTGATTCCCTCTCTGACCTCAAAACCATCACACAAAAATCTTTATCAATTGAGAACTGGCTCACCAAAAATTAGCTTATGCTAAATCCTAAAAAAGACCAAAGTACTGCTTTTCACTCTCAAATTTTGAAACATCTTAAATCGTCCTTCTCAATCTCCTCCCTTGATAATACACCTATCACAGCTGAATCTCGCATCAAGCTTTTAGGGGTCATCATTGATGACTAATTTAAATTTGACCTGCGCATTCCCAGCAACATCAAGAAGACCCATCAAAAACTTGGACTACTTTATAGAAACGAAACATTTCTAGCAAAGTTAAAGTCTCACTATCCCATGCAAACCTTCTCTCAAGACTAGTCTATTGTTCTCAAATCCTCACTAATCTTCAGTCTATTTGGTTAACTAAGCTAGAAACCACATACAATAAAGATGGTAAGTTCACAACAGAGCAAACCTCCTACTCCCACTGCTGCATTGCTCTTAAAAACATAAACTGGTAAGATTTTCCTCACCAACTGCTCCTCTCTCAGCTTCAGATCATACATTCTATTATATCTGCCCTCCTTCTGTCATGACATTGCTTCACTTGTCTCTCTATACACCCGTTCAAGGGCTCTAGGAAGTTCTGATCAAAAGGTTCTTCAAATCTACATACCCAAAACAAAAACAGGACAAGCCTATACAGTTATTCCCCTGCTCATTGTTGGAATAAAGTTCCTCTGGATATTAGAAACATTAATCACCCACAGAAATTCAAGACTGCTGCTAAAAACATTCTAAATAGCGCAAGGATATGTCACTGTAACTACCGTCCATGAGTCCACTCCGTTTACTCTTCTTCTCTCTCTCTAACCTACCCCCTAATTTGTGCTCCTGTAGCTACTTATTTTGGCGTACTATGATTTCTTGGCTAGTCCTTGCCAGTTGAAACATACAACTCCATTACATCAGATCTCCTCAGTTTTACATTGTAAACAGTAACAACAATATTCAAAAAGAAAAAAAGCAGAGATGTAGCATGCAGTGAGAAGGAAACATGCTTAAGTAAAATGTAACACGTGGCCACAACATGTGGCCACAAGCATTTCTTCTACAAATAGAATAAAATACACAATAAGAATACAAAAAGTATGAAATTGCAATAAGGGAAAAAAGTGTGTTTGCTGGATAAATTGTAGCATCAGTGTTATAAGTATGCAATCATGTGTAACATATGCAAGCTAAATAAAATTAACATTTTCATGTATTGCTAGCGAATGGCAGTGGTCAACTTAACATAATATATTGTAAATGTAAGACATTGAACATACCCTAAACAGGAGCACCCCTATCTCATATCTTTTGATTGCAAAGAAACAATGTAAATATTCATTTTTTTCCTAAAAACACCAATGTTCATATTTGTAGTTAGGTGGTTTCCTTTGTAACTTCTCTGATGAAATTTCTCAAGGACTGTAATAGTTAGAAGGGTATGTATTTGATAATAAAAGTTTATTTGATACTCAAATTGAGACACAGAAGAGACATTTATAAGTTTACAAGACAGTATTACTGACACAAAGATGGAAAAATAATGCAGATGGTATCTTCCACTGTACAAAACTCATGTCTTAAGCTTTGCATAGAAGTTTTGGTCCCCATTACAATTATCTGTTAATAATGATGAAGTCAGGGCGAGACACCAGGCATCTTAATAAGACTCAAGATCTCATACTCACATGAAATGAACACAATTTTACTAGAAAAGAAATTAGAAGCACAAGCTTGACTTAAAAGAAATCTGTATTAACAGGAACCAGGAAATATAAAAAGTAAATATGCAAATTTCTTAAAGCAACCACATAAGTAAATAACACAGCACTTATTTCTAAAACATTAGCAAATGAATATTATACACATCAACAAATGCATTTTTTTTTAGAAATAAACCAAAACTCAATGTAAAATGAGTAAAATATAAAATAAAGCCTTTCCAGAGGAACACACTTCCACACCAAGTTAAAGCTAACTTAACCCATTCCTTGTGAAAAATAGTGACTTCCAAATGAGTTTTTCCTTTATTACTGAATTAAATATGTTTTAATAACAAACTTGAAAACAATATTTACATGAAACTGTTTCCTATAGAAGTCTGTGAAGAGTTTCATTCATAAATTTATTACCACATCATTTTAAACCAGGGGTGTCCAACCTTTTCAGTTGCAAGGGCCGCATTGGGTTAACAAAAATGGCAAAGGGGCAGGTGAGGACCAAAAAAAAAAAAAAAAAAAAAAGGTCAAACACTGCTTTATGTGGACTAATGTGGCTTTAAGTTTAAAAAACAGAAATCAGACCATGTGAACACAGGGAGGGCATGCACATGCCTCCTCAGAGAAGCCTCTATCTGTGCATCATCACTTTGATAAAATCAGTTTTATAAGCTTATTCTTTGACTGGCTAAAGCTAAAGTAAATCCATTTAAAGGATAAGCAGTTCTAAATCAGATTTAGTGATCAGAGATTAGGGTACCAGGGATGTTTGGGTCCTCTCACATTCAGTCTGTGTGTATCAGAGGTATGATATGGGATCAGCCAGACCGACTGGTAGCATTGTGGGGGATAAAGACCCAAACACCAGATCGCACACAAGCAGTTTGCATGAACTTAGTAGAGAACAGTCTCTTGACTAAGTAAAATTTTACCACTGAATAGATGAGCAGATTATTGACTGAACTTTGATAAATGTTTTAAACTGAGAAATTAGGTTCATAGGTTCATAGGTAGTTACTAGGCTATTGGCCCTAGGGCCTATATAAGCCTAGCCAAATAGTACCCTGGCTTTTGCCACCCAAGAAAATTATTTTCATGTGCCCCTGTCAAGCAGAGCCACAGAAATGATCCCCGGGGTGAATTTTTTATCTCCCATCCAATCATCAAGATTTTTCTTGAAGAGTGTTAATGAGGAGCTTTGTTTGATATAGATAGGTAGTTTGTTCTAGAGTATGGGAAGTCTCTGGGACAGGAATCTATCCCTCCAGCATGTTCTGTTTATTGTGGTGGCAAGGTTTAGGTCCCTATAACGTGTAGCTCAGAGGGATTGGGATTTCCTTACGTGGAGCATGTCCAACAGCTCTGGTTTTGACATAGCTTTGTACATTAGGCAGAGATCACCTCTGAGTAGGCGATATGCGACAGAGTAAAGCTGGAGTTTTTTTAGACAGTCTGCGTAGGGCATCTGTTTGAGGCTTGTAATCCTCTTTCTGAGGTATTTCTGTGGACTTTCCAGTTGTTGTAGATGTCTTGTGAGGTACATACCAAAAGGGGCATTGTACTCTATAATGGGTCTAATGAGTGATGAGTAGAGGGGAAGAATGACCTCTTTTTTCCTGGATGAGAAACCTTTTGTGATGAGGTGTGCCATGTATAAGGATTTCCTGACTACTGTGGTGATGTGATTATCAAAGAAGAGACTACTGTCCACCTGTGTCCCAAGGTCTCTTATCACACTTTTGGTGTTAAGTAGACTACCACCTATGTGGTAGTTCATGGGAACAGAGATTTTACCAAAAGGGATGACAATGCACTTTTTGGCTTTGAGCTTGAGGCCATGGCTTTGACACCAGGCATCTGACTCAATGAGGCCCTTTTGTAGGATGTCCACATTGTTAGGAGTTTTGATTATGGCTCCTTGTTTGCAGTCATCTGCAAACTTTGTTAGCCAAAGACCTTCTGTGTTAGCCTGTACTTCAGAGAAGTAGATATCAAACAGGAGAGGACCTAGGACTGAACCCTGTTTTACTCCACTTGTCACTGGTCTGAAGTTGGATTTAGAGTCTGCTACTTTCACAGTGTGGGTTCTGTCAGTGAGCCAGTTGGCAACCCATCTTGTGACATATTCAAAATGAAATGCTGTACAACCATGGCCAATGAAGTAAAGTTCTCTTGGAGAATAGTTAGTGTGGTTAAATGATATAAAACTTTTAAAGGTGCAACACATATAGCACAAGTTTCCAGTACTTCGATTAAATTCACTTACAATATAGTCACGTTGTGAATGCAGTTATACTATAGTGAAATGATGGCTCCAAAGTATCCAGTCTTATGATGGCTCCAAAATATCCAGTCTTTTTAGTCTGATATACAAAGTATCCACACTGAAGATGTAGTAGCTGCTGTGTGACTGTGATGAACTGTGATAACAGCTTAACCAGTCTAACAGATCAAATAAGAGCTTCTAGCTTTAATGGCAGTTAAAATCCTTTTATTGTAGAAAAAGTTAAAATCTTCATGTCAAGTTAAAATCTTGATGTAGAATAAAACAGTCCCTCTGTATTCCAAATGATAAGTACTTTCGGTATCTTTTTCAGATTGTAGAGATTAGGACTAGAAGTTCCTTTTTATAGTGCTTACTTCCTTTACTGTTAGGACAATCATTCAATCATCATACTGTCAATCAGCTGTTTAAACGCACCAATCCTCTTTCCTCTCAGCTGAGGGTGTTTCATTTCCTATATCTTTTGCTTTTGAGGGGTGTGACCAATCATGAATTATTAAGTCAGACACACCTCCATGTTAGCTAATAGTTGGTCTTCTAGCTTTTAGTATAGGTTTCAGTGGAATGATGTTATTCAAGCCTGGCTCAATATCAGCACGGAGGTTCACAATCCACTTACTCTCCCTGCATTCAGTAATATTTTCAATGTCACCTTTCCTTATTCCACTGTATACATTCTCTATCACCTTATAAGTGAAAGAATGACCGACATTTCTTTCAGCATGCGTTGCTAAAGCATTATGTGGATCTTTATTAGTAATGTCTCTTTGATGTCTCAAATGTGATTTTTAAACATCTGATTAGTTTTTCCTACATAGAACGCAGGGCATAGTTTACAGGTAGCCATGTACACCACATTGGGGGTTACACAAGAGGCTTTGACATTAATGGTGTATTTCTTCTTTGTCCTTGGATGTTCAAATTCGTTATTACAGTCATTCATTGGGCATGCTGTGCAGTGGCCACACTTGAACGTGCCTTTATGTCCAACGATTTTATATTTGCTGAAACTGCCTTATTATAGATTTAACTTGTGTGTTGTCTGTGCTGTAGGTTAACATCACTCTGGTGGTTCTGTCTTCTATCTTGTTTTTCTTTGAGATAACCTCTTGAACATTCACATCTTTTTCATTATAGCCTCTATTTCTTAGGTTTTGCTGTAGAAACAAAATTTCCTTTTTTCATGTCTCATCTTTGCAACATCTTTTATGCATTCTTTGTGTTTCATTTCGCATAATATTTTTAGTGACATGTTTAGGATGCATGCTGCTTTTCAATAAATAATGATTTCTCCATGTATTTTTTCGATGTAATTTGGGTTCCAACATGTTTTTGTTAAGAATAACATTCACATACAAGAATGCAACTTGATTATGAGAGTGTTCTGCTGTAAAGCTTCAAAAAGAGGTAGTCCTATTTAGATATTGATGGAATGATTCGAATTGTGGTACGGTTCATTCCCATAAAATAAAAATATCATCCACAAATCGACCATAAAATTTGATGCATTCATACCATGGGTTATTTGAATTCAATACATGCTCCAGCTCCCAGTCTACAAGCACAAGATTTGAGTAGCTGTTCTCACAGGGGCCAATCCTCACCCAGGTTGTCAAGCAAAAAGACATAGTAGGTGAAACACCATGCTTTGCTACAAGAATAAGAAAAATTTGAAGAGGTTACTTTGCACAAAGGATGGGTTTAGCAAACATAAAATCGTTGGACATAAAGGCACCTTCAAGTGCGGCCACTGCACAGCATGCCCACCGATTGACTGTAATAGTGAATTTGAACATCCAAGGACAACGAATTTGAACATCCAAGGACAAAGAAGAAATACACCTTTAATGTCAAAGCCACTTGTGTAACCCCCAATGTGATGTACATGGCTACCTGTAAACTATGCCCTGCATTCTATGTAGGAAAAACTAATCAGATGTTTAAAAATCAAATTTTGAGACATCAAAGAGACATTACTAATAAAGATCCACATAATGCTTTAGCAACGCATGCTGAAAGAAATGCTGGTCATTCTTTCACTTATAAGGTGATAGAGAATGTGTACAGTGGAATAAGGAAAGGTGACATTGAAAATATTACTGAATGCAGGGAGAGTAAGTGGATTGTGAACCTCCGTGCTGATATTGAGCCAAGCGTGAATAACATCATTCCACTAAAACCTATACTAAAAGCTGGAAGACCAACTATTAGCTAACATGGAAATGTGTCTGGCTTAATAATTCATGATTGGTCACACCCCTCAAAAGCAAAAGGCATAGGAAATGGAACTCCCCCAGCTGAGATGAAAGAGGATTGGTGCATTTAAACAGCTGATTGACAGTGTGATGATGGAATGATTGTCCTAACAGTAAAGGAAGTAAGCACTATAAAAAGGAACTTCTAGTCCCAATCTCTACGACCTGAAGAAGATACCAAAAGCGCTTATCATTTGGAATACAGAGGGACTGTTTTATTTTACATCAAGATTTTAACTTGACATGAAGATTTTAAATTTTTCTACAATAAAAGGATTTTAACTGCCATTAAAGCTAGAAGCTCTTATTTGATCTGTTAGACTGGTTAGGCTGTTATCACAGTTCATCACAGTCACACAGCAGCTACTACATCTTCAGTGTGGATACTTTGTATATCAGACTAAAAAGACTGGATACTTTGGAGCCATCATAAGACTGGATACTTTGGAGCCATCATTTTGCTATAGTATAACTGCATTCACAGCGTGAATATATTGTAAGTGAATTTAATTGAAGTACTGGAAATTTGTGCTATATATGTTGCACCTTTAAAAGTTTTATATCATTTAACCACACTGCTACCTATTCTCGAAGAGAACTTTACTTCATTGGCCATTGTTATACAGTGTTTCATTTTGAATATTGTTTTTCTTGTTACTGATAGCTGTACTTTAGCGTTAGGAGGTACACTTTCTTTACTGTACATCTTGTGACATAGGGATTTATACCTAGTTTAGTGAGTTTGTCTATAATTCCAGAGTGGGGGATGGTGTTGAAAGCCTTGGCGAGATCTAGATAGGCTGTCTGAACCACCTTACCCTCATCTACGGCTTTGGTGACCTCTTCAAAGATGTCTATCAGGTTTAGGAGACATGATCTGCCTTTTACAAACCTGACCTGAGTAGGGTCCAGAGTTTGGCGATTATCAATGTCATTGTTTGTAAGTCCCATGATTATACACTCCATAGCCTTGCAGACCAGGCTCGTCAGGCTAATGGGGCAGTAGTTCGGAGGGTCTGTGGTGGCTCCCCCTTTGTGGAGTGGGATAACCGTTGCTGTGCGCCATTCAGTGGGCACACAGCCTGAGGTGAGGCTATGATTGAACATGGTACTTAGGTGGGGTGACAGTGCGTTCTGTTGTTCTTGTAGAATGCAGCCTGGGTTGTTGTCAGGTCCCATGGATGCTGTGTTCTTGGCTTTGGAGAGTGTGTTTTTTACCTGTGCAGCTGTGATTACAGGTATGTTGCATTCTTCTGGTATAGAGATGGGCCCTTTAGGGGATGAGAGAGGGGTAAAGTTAGCACTGAACCTGTCTACCAGGATGTTGGCAATATCAGTTGGTTATGTATATTTAGTGCCATTGTGCTGTAACTCAGAGCAGATCTGAGTGTTGCCATTGAGATTGTTGACATAGCTATAGAATGCTTTGTGGCTGTCTTTAGAATCAGTGGTGATTTTGTTTTCGTAACTAGCTTTGGAGGATTTTATGCGGGATCTCAGCTTCTTACTGAGGTTGACCACGAAGTTCCTCCAATCATGGGATTTTACTCTTTTTTGCAACATTTTCTTTCTTCTGTTGTAGAGTTTGTTTATAGCAAGGGACCACCAGATTGGCTTCCTTTTTTTGGAGAATAGCATCTTGGTTCTGTTAGGGATTGCATGATCCATGCACTCATGTAAATGCTTATAAAGTGCAATCGTATAGGATTCAGCAGTTGTATCTCTATTGTCCATCAACATGGGTGTCGTGAAGTTTGCCACTTCTATCTTAAGAAGCGTGAAGTTGGCTTTGGAGAAATAATTTTTTACAGTGGTTTCCCTGATGGGGGTGGGGGTGGGATGTGGATGTCTAGGGTGATTTGCTTGTGGTCGGATCTGATCAATGAGGAATTGACCTCTGGTGTGGAACACCAGTTGCCCATGCTGGTAGTGACCAGGTCTAGGATATTGCTGCCCCTGGTGGGGGTGTGGATAAGTTGATCCAAGGCATTGAAATTTATGAATTCCAGAAAACGTTGAGCACAAGAGTTGGTGCATGAGTAGTTTTCCCAGTTAATGGTGGGGTTGTTGAAATCACCCATTATTATTGTGTTAGGTTGTACCCTAATATTTTCCTGTGCATCAAGAAATGAGGAGTGGGAATCCTGGGGAATGGTGGAGGATCTGTAACAAGCTACAATTTTCATTGCGGTCTTGCCCAGAGTTAGCTGCACTTGGATAATCTCAGATGCATTATGCTGAGCAACTAGCCTGGAGGTGTGGATATCCTTAATGAATATGGACATGCCTCCGCCTTTAGTGCTTCAGTACAGGTTAGATGGCCTAAAGGTCTGGTATGAATTATAGCCTGGTAATGCAGGGGTGCTCTCTGGAGCCTTGAACCAGGTCTCTGTCACTGCACAGATGTCGATGTCCTCCATTTTAAGGAGTGCATTGAGTGAGTGCATTATATGGGAAATTTCAGCTATTTACCATGAGACTAATTGACGCAAAATAAAATACTTCAGCAGTGTTTTAATTTCTTCCTCTACATAACCACCTACAATCTGTTTCACTCACCTATTCCTTTCAGGTCCACACAAAACCAGTCAAGGTCAGATATGCACTGAAAAAAATATTGGAAACATGGGGAGAAAAGTTCCATGGTAAAATATTAAGGAGAACTCAAGCTGATACTTGACAAAGTTTTAAATGTCGGCCACAAGCAGACATTAACATGGTATCAGTATAAACAACATAGATGCAGCATGTGCAAATTAATTTGCAATATGCATATGTTAGTCTAACTAATTTTTGCTACACATAAATGCAGTATTTTACTTTCTAGGAAAGAAAAAAAACATTTATTTTGATAAGATAAATATAATGGGATGAAGAGACTGGAAACTTTAGCAAAAGGAGAGATCACATTTTGCCATATAATTCTGGGTCAGAATAGATTTAATGATGAGGATAGATGTGGGGTTTCAATGAGATTTCTGCATGATTAGGCAGGGGATAAGAGGATAAATGGGTAGCTAGACATAGCAAAGCTAAAGAACAGACTAAAAAAGCTGAAAGGCTTAAGAGTAGTAAGAATATAAGTAGGCAGTACACAACAGAACAAAAATTGAATGTAGTATATAAATGGTATGATTAGCATGGCTATGCATTCATTGATAAAAATTAACAAGACGTGCAGTTCCAGTTACTATGGGTTATCAGATGGGCTTTTAATTTATTTTAGTTTTAAAAACAGCTTAGTATATATGTCATTTGTTTTATTTCAAGATAAACAAAGTTCCATAATTTTGCCAGGTTTGAAAACAAAAGGAATGTCTTGAAATGTTGTGTGTTTTGGTTATGTGAAGGAACTATTTATTCTGAGATTATAGTTTGGACATTGGCAAGAACTCTCTCAAGGGAACTCAAATGCGCTTGTACTCAACAGAAATATGTTAAATTTAGGAGAGAATAAATTATTGGTTTTCATTCTAAGAGTTCTCAGAGATTTTATAAGCAGAAAACAAGCCTTCATTATCTATTCCCTTAAAGGAATAGCCCTAGTCAAATCAAAAACAAAATGTTACCAGAAATGAGATGAGGATTGGACCATGCAGTTATAATTAAATGTTTTGTTATTCAAGTGCAAAATAAGCTTACCTATTATAGATAAACATGGTGAGCTACCTTTAACTGCTTGTTTTGCAAGAGATCTATGTGCTCTCTCAATACAAAAGGACAAGTATTCTTGCAAGCTGATTATCAAAAAACTCAGTATCACCCCTTTGGATTTAATCTGGTACACCATATAATTTAAATCATTTCTATTCTCACAATTTTCAAGATCACCCACTTTCTCTGTCTTTAATTACTCAGTTTCCACAAAAAAAAAAAAAAATCTGCATTATTTCCTACCTCTCTTAACTTCCCTAAACTAGATATTGTCAATACAAGCATTTTTTTCTTTGAATCATACAGATTAATAATTCTGATTGTTGCAATTTTTCTTTAATAATGGTCAACCTCACTGCCAGTTTTGTCCCGGTTTAAAGATAATTCCTGAATGAGTGACAATAAATGTTGAAAGTTCATTTTGTAGAGGTTGTTTCTTTTCCTGCTGGTTTGAAAAAAGACATCTTAAGAAAATGTGAAAGTTTATCATCTGACAGAAAATTATTTATGTTTTTCAAGTTTTTGAGTAAAAGGAATATAATCCTATGTTCATGCAGATGTTTAAATAAAAAAAAAAAGTTTAATATTGTCTAGTATTGTGTAATATTGTCCAGTCCCTATTAAAACAGTAAGTAAGTAGTTTATAACCTGAGTAGGTGGGGGGCTATGCCCCCTACACCCCCCTACATTAATATTCTCACTCCAAGATCGCACTACAGTTGGAGAAAAGGGTATATACACTGTCAGTACAATTTTCGGCAATTTGTTCCCTATGTCAGGATTTTCGGCGAAATGTCATAGACCCATACACAAGAAAATAATTTTCTTGGTCCAGGGTACCATTTTGTCAGGGCTTGTATAGGCCCCAGGGCCGATAGCCTAGTACCTACCTATGAACCTATGAACATACATGTGTGTATATATATATATATATATATATATATATATATATATATATATATATATATATATATATATATAGGGTCCCAATTACATCACTGAAAATTCAGTTCAGTGATCACTAAACTGTTCATAGTGAGACAACGGTACAGTGAAGATCTGCAATCTCAAAGTTGGAATGAAATGCTGTTCATTCAAGACACACACACACACACACACACACACACACACACATGTGTGTGTGTGTGTGTGTGTGTATGTATATATATATATATATATCTATACACATTATATATATATATATATATATACATACATATATATATATATATATATATATATATATATATATATATATATATATATATATATATATATATATCTATATAAAACTCATACAGATTCAAACTAGTAAAAAAGAGAACCTTGTAATACCATTGAGCAAGTTCTTTAATGAATTGAGTGCTTTTGTCAGGCGTTCGCCCCTCGACTTCTTCAGAATACTTTAACAAAGTCATACATATTCCTGGACAGTTAAATACAAAAAATTGCAGTCACATGATTGTTAAAACAGTCTATACATTGGTTAAAAAATGATTTCAGTATATTTCAAAATGAACATAACTAAATGTGTGGTTCCCTCCTTACTAACCATAAACTGCCTAGTTAGTACAACAAACAAGGTCCATCAATCAAATGTTCATCACAATAAAATAATAATATGAACACATATTGTAAAGACACTCCCTAAATGCGTGTCTATAAATTCATTACTATAAAACTAAACTGTACGGGACATCCTCCTACCTAAAAAGTTCCTCAAATTTTCCATTTTATTTTATATTATTGTAAACCCTACAAATCCCTTATTCAGATGGTTAAAATGCCACATTGTGAGCAATGTCCACATTTTTTCATTTGTCCAACTTCTCTTCTTGTATTGTTGGATTCCAACATGTTCTTGATACTTCTATCCTTTTTATAAATCACTTTCGGTTTTTCATCTAGCAAGGACTTGCATTTGTCATCTAATGTCAACACTATCCAGTTGTTGTATATAATTTGTTTGATATCAAAAAATGCACTGTTAAACGTGAGCAACATTGCATCAGTAAAAGGGGTAGCTATCCTTCTTATCTGAGAATGTTGTGTCTTTCGGCTTTTCCCAGTTTGGGGTCGCCACAGCAGAACTCCAGTCCGCTAATGATTGGCAGTAGATTTTTACGTGCCGAGTTGCCGGCCCTGACGCACAACCTTCAACAAAGGTACGCCCATTCACGCATGTCTCCACACAGAAGACACTCTAGCTGAGAATCGAACAGGACAACGTCTTACTGTGAGGCAACAATGCTACAGCAGCACCACCACCAATTCCCTAAAATAGGTCTATCCATTTCGCCCCAGTACCTAATAGTGGAAAAAACTGTCCCAACCTTCTTTTGTTCAGAACCACATCTAGAATAGGGTCAATAAGACTAATGGGATAGTCTCTCCGAATTAACATGTCTCTAAGTTGTCTCATCCCATACATAAAGTTGGACAACTCACTGACCATCCTGGAAATTCTAACACCATGTCCCTTGATTAATGATTTCTTTTGATATATTGGATGATGGCTATCAAAATTTAACAGGATGTTGGAATATGTAGGCTTTCTATATAGAGTTGAAGAAGACTTCTTGTTAATCACATCTTTACTGATAGTAATGTGCAAAAAATTGATGGACATGAGGTTGCTTTCCATGGTGAAAGCAAGAAAATCAGTACTTGTGTTCAAATAGTTGTACAATTCTAAAAACTGTTCTGGTTTGCCGTCCCATAACACCAGTAGGTCATCTAAAATCTGCAATAAAATTTGCATTTTTTGAATAAATCATGTTTGAAAACGTAATTAATTTCCCATTGTATGAGAACAATATTGGCAAATAAGGGGGCGCATGCTGCCCCCATTGCAACCCCCGTTCTTTGTCTAAATAACTGGTTTTCAAATAACAAAAAATTATTATGCAAAACAAGTTCCATCAGTGTTCTATACATTAATATTCTAGAATGCCCCTGGGTAGTGAAAGAACACAAATAATCGTAGAACATTTCGAGTCCCTCTTCATGAGGAATGGC
>NC_056741.1:1540279375-1540294375 GCF_019279795.1 Protopterus annectens | reverse complement strand
CCTATATTGCCTGCGTTTTGTGAGTTGAAACAAAGTAAGGTTGCTGTTTTATTTGGATACAGAAGTAAGTGAGATGTACTGAATATAACATCTGACTTCTTGGCAATGGTAACAAAAGGCAAATGGTGAAAGCACCCAAAAAATAAAATAAACTATAGGCAGTATCTTAAATAAGGAAGAATGTATAGAGAAAACACAAAAATATATCTACAAATTCATCAAATCAATATAATGATAGATACATGTGAATCAATAAACATAATGTCAGTATAAAAGTCTCATATGTTAAAACCCAAACCAACTGTAAGCTGGGTTCTAGAATTTATGCACACAAATCAAACAATCAAATTCAGTTAAAAGTGTGTTTTAAATCATAAGTGAAAAGGAAGGGTAGGGTGCTTAAATCCTTTACCATTAACCAAGACCCTAGACACAGCACAAACACCGCATAATGAAACAGTTAACATATGCCAGTCAAGATCCCCAGGAGAATCATGTACTGACTTCATAAATGGCTGCTGAGGGGCACTATATAATAACAAATAATGCGTGTCATAGATGAGTGCAGCACATTTCCTATTACTGGGCTAAGGTTGTTGCCACCTTACATGTACTGATGCCAGCTCTTAGTAAGATTTTAGCATCCTTTGGCATTATAGAAACGGTACGACCTGACAGTTGTCCTCATTAGCAATGTAAATGACATAGCATTACCTGTAAAACGTGAAACTTCTATGAATACAAGCCAATCAGCTACTGGAGCATTTCATTCAGAATAATAGCAAGACGATAAGAAATGCAGTGACAAAGGGTATCAACTAGAAACAATAGGTATTCAAGATATTAACAGCTTACCTTACTGTTACAACTATGCCCAAAAGTCATTGTTCAAAAACCCTAATATGAACAAAATTGCTTTTAGAGAGGGACCCAGAATGCAGCAATATATATATCAGAAGAGCCTACAGGAAGAAAGAAACTTTGAAGAGATGCACTGATTTCTGAGAAGGAACAGGTAACATTCCTTTTATTAATGTCAGTCTATACCAATAGAAAATGTAAAAGGAAAAACAATCATGACACTTTATTTATTCCATATCCCTATCATGTAAAACATTAAGGAGCATATAATTCCTGTGATTAAGGAAAAGAACTCCATTATTGCATTATTTTCATTTTTAAATCCTTGGTGTTATGGTTGTGGTATTAATGAGGAAAATGGATGCAACACTAGTCATCTGACACACTGTGAATGCCAAGAAGTATCCAGTAGACTACATATAGCCCCTCATATATGTGTAACTGGGGCTGATTATCACGACAGCACAGCATGCTGTAAGTTAGCGCAGAGTGCAGTGGTCCAAGGATGAAGAAATTCTGAGGCGTGCGTTAACTGGTTGTTTGAAGAGAAAAATAAGTGTCCATGTTGCACAAATTACTGAATAATGATAGATAAATTAGGATCTATATGCAAATGGCACAATTAAGGATGGCACAGCAACTTAAAAACAAGTAAAGTGGGAAGCTTTGCACACTGTGGTGATCACTTATTCTGGGTGCCCGAATTTCATTTGTACAGGTTGCTAGTCTGAATTGAAAAGTAGCAGCTAAGACAGAGCAGCATGTGTTATTAGCTGTTCTCAGAGTCAGTGGTATGTCATGGCATTACAATGCAGATGGTGCTGACAGTGCACGATGCACCAACATTTGGCTGATCATCAGTATATGTGGATAAAGATACTATACAGGGCTTGCTGAACTATGTCTCCGACATACAGATTAAGGGAGTGTGCACATACTACCCATTAAAATGAACATTAAGACATGTATAACTTTAACCATCCTAGCTCCAGGGACCTTTCAGCAATGCTTAGGGGACATGTCCGAAATGACACAAGTGCCATTTTTAAGTATCATACTGCATTTCCTTGGCACTATGCTGAGTCAAACACTGGGGCATATACAGTTCTCAAGCACTGCAGGAGAAGGAGTTACTGCTAAGCAGCTGTTCTACAACATTGCCCATCTTTATGAGGCACTGACAGTCACTGATTCTGCACACACCTCAAGAAGGTGTTTATCTAGTTTACAAACTATCAAATACATAAACAGGAAAGGACTCTACTCATTCATTTGCCACATGATTTTCAAAGCAGAGTGTATGATCTGTGAAATATTCATGCACAACCCAGTTGCAATTATTATGATATGTGGCACATGTCCAACCTCTTCCAGTGTGTTATGAGGACTGGCTTTCCACAGGGTCATCTACTTGAAACATGCACAAGTAGACGGGTAGAGACCATTATATACAGCCATAATGAAACCAGGTAGCAGGCCACATATAATGGTATAATCACTGTGTTTTGCAGGAGATAATGGACATTCACTGGAGCTATTAAAGATGATAGCCATCAGCAACCGCCATCACCCCCAAAGCCATGGTAAAATTGGTTTGCAATTCTACACATTCAGAGACATGAAGCATTGTGGGAAAGGTATCTTGCCCACTATCAGGATGTTTCTCCTGCATAACTGCATGTTGTGGGGCACTGTAAACACATATTTGAAGTGCATGTCAATACATTACATGGTTATATAGAAGCAGCTTCAGCAGCAGCAAACCATCCCAGAATAGCCCGCTTTAATTGTTGCAGGCTTGAAAAACCATAGAGGAATGGTCATCAGCAGGACCCAATGTCAGGCAGATGTATAGACATTACAACACAGAGCTGGCTGAGATATGCTGTCTATTCCACAACCTTGGGCCATGATTCAGGCAACACAAAATGAAATGATCCATACATTATCACATTCAGTCTATGCAGTATAGTGCATGGACTGGCCACTCAAGTTATGGAGTGGGCAAAATCCTGTCACATCATCATTTGCGCAGGTGGCAGAACACAGTGGCAGATAAGAGAAATGCTATCCTATGGGTCAAGGTCATGTGAGGTGGATATGGTAGCTATGGGTCTTGTATCAGATAGTGGGGAATCAGGGATTACATCCTGCAGAAGCAGACTGAAAATGTAATTTTACAACATTGGCAATGCTGTCCTGTGGTCGTGGCATTTGATGCAGTCTGTGGAAGAGACAATACAGAACTATGGGAGGATGTGTGCATTCACGTGTATCTGGATTGATTAACAATCAGCAATTAATTAAGATGGTGTAGACTAATGTTATAGCTATCTCAGCCTACACCAACCAGGTCCTCTTGTGCTGGTGTTACAATAGGAGGCAGTGCTTCTCAGAAGGAGAATGAAGATTATTTTGTTAAAGGTAACATGGAAAGCCAACTCATAGCCTTGCTTACCACTACTCAGAAGCAGAGCATAGTTTCTTATTCTGCCTTTGGTCCAGAGGGTTCCCTAGTGGTCAGTCAATATAAGCTGTAAGTGTATTATATGTGAAGTGTACCATTAGCTTGTTACTTACCTTGCAACCATGGAAGCCTTGTCTTAGCAGATTGAGCCACACAACTATTAGGACATGACTCCTGGGCTGCAAGAAGTGCAGCCTGTACATGACACTGGTCATGAAGATGACTGAAATCTTTGTGGTTTGGCATCTGGGCTGGTGTGGCATATGCCAAGCATCCTGCCCTGTCACACTCATCTATGTATTCCCCTGTCTTGTGTCTAACACCTTGTTTAATATCTATTTATCCTTATAACTAAGTGCTCACCATCTGTATATATGTCCATCCACAGCTTTCACCATCTTTTTGTCAATATGGCAATGTCTGAGTTTTATATTCGGTTTAGTGTGCCCTGCAAACTTTCTTTGTCTTTCTATCTGTCAAACGTCTATTCCAAACTACCTTTGTTAACTACCCTCCTCTTCTTATATGAAAAATGACAGCCATTCCAAAAAAAACTTTCTCCAAATTATTTCTTAGCTTTACACTTGCTTGTTTACCCCTACTTTACATTCCCCCTGAAGCCTTAATCTGCTATCTTCCCCATTCCTTTCCATGTATTTGAGAAATGGATATGGCACTTTGCTGTGCTGATCCACTTTAGCCTGCCTGCCACTGTGCATGCCACAGTGATGAGGCATTTCACTGTACATGTGAGCATGTATACCTTTATACCCATCTACTTGTGCACGTTCCAAGTAGATGACCCTGTAGAAAGCCATTCCTCATAGCACACTGGAAGAGGTTGGACATGTGCCACATATCATAATACCTGTGTGACACACTTTCTGTGAAATCTTCCACTCGTCATGCTCAATTTGATAACACAAATGTCCCACTGTACCTGCATAATTCGACTTGCGGTGTAATACAGCTGCACTAACTGTCTATGCGGTCTGTTCACTGGCTGCTAAATAGTACTAACATACACTATTAAATGCTCCCCATAAGTTTTTAACCTGACAGCCCGGCAATAGGCTCAGTCACTGAAGAATAGCTTACAGCATTAGTTGGTGATACCCCATAATGGTGTCCATACTTCTGACAATTAACACTATAGGGCCAAATGCATGATGATTCTCATTTGTAAGGCCATTAAACTCATTATAACAGACTAGCTTGACATAGACATTAAAAATCTGATCAAGCTAGATCCACAGCAATTTGTTTTTGCAAAAGGTAGATTTTACCTGATGAATTTGGTAAACATTTTCTGAAAGGTAAGACAAGATGTTAACACAGTTTACCCTGATTTGGCAAAGGCATTTGACACTGTACCCCCATGGTAGCATAATTAAATATCTAAATGCATTATGAATAGATCTCTGTGTGCTAAGATGGACAACTAATTGGATAAAAGACAAAAGCCATGCAGTGCCATTGGCAGTGACAGGCAATACGAAGGTAACCAGTGGTGTCCTACTGGGCTCAGTGCTCAGACAGCTTTTTTTGATATTGACTTCTATGACCTACAGATTGAGTATCAAGACTTATGGCTAAGTGAGTTTGTGAATGATTGAAAACTGATTGTCATTGTCAAATCCCCATCTGACATTTAAGCCCTGTATCAGGAATTTATAAATGCCCGATGTAGCAAAAATGGATTGAAATTAAATGCTTAAAATACAATTCTTTTCACATTTGGCAGACAAGCCACACCCCAGCCGATAGACTGACAATACCCCGCTTTAAATTTAGTTAGACTTGGGTTGATAATTTATTCTCCTTTGATCTTCATGTAGCAACAGTTGGCAGGAAATCATTTTACTTGGTACAGCTGATCATCAATGGAATATCATCCAGATCTAAAAAAGTAATTGTCCCATCCCAGGCTTAAAATTCCTAAGCCACCAGAAAAGACTAGAAGCACTAGCTCTTTTTTTCTGTGTTTTATATCCTCCTCAAAGGAGACCTATAACTTGCGATCTGAGCAATTATGGACACAGCAGTAGTCCAGGATTTCTAAGCTCTTAACTGTCCAGATTTTTGTAGAATATCCAGATTTTGGTCTGTTTCTCACATATATATATATATATATATATATATATATATATATATATATATATATATTTTTTTTTTTTTTAATGCATGCTAAGTGAAATCCTGCCATTCTAGCAACTTATTAAGTTTATCAAACAGCATTTAAAATATTCCCTATTTTGGGGCCTTCTAACAACCCTCCTGCCATTATTTTAGGCTTTGTTCAAATGTCTTGCGCTAAGAGGATTAGAAGTATTGTTCCTTCATAAATCAAACAGTCTTGCACATATCAGAACAAGGGATCCAAACATGCTTCAGCAGATCATTAAAACATGGTGGAAAGAGAGATTTATTACACAGTCTATCCCTGATATCGGGAATAGACTCCCCCTACAGACAAAGCAATGCAATACACAATCTTACTTCAAACAAAACCTGGAAAATATAATGGGTATTCATAATTTCACTGCAAGCTTAAATGGCCTAGCTCTCTTTGAGAGTGAAGGTACATGTAGGGTGGGCACTGCCAAGATGTAATTGTCACAAGACACAGTAGCCTTCAGCTTTCCACGTTTCCTATGACTGTTGGCACTATTTCCGCATTAATAGACAATGTCTGATAATGAGATCCTTTGCATTCAGCCGAAACAACTGCAAATGTCTTCTTTTGATTTTCAGCATATGCTTAGTCACCTGTCTCTCAAAATAATAATAATAATGCTGTTTTCCTTTTACTGAACATTTGAGAATTAAGTAAATGTATTATTGGCAAACATTCTTTCTCTATAACAAAAGTTTTACTTTACATATCTAACAAAGATATGAACAATTTGATATAAAATGCATATACATACGTTGCAATTTAATATGATTATATTTAAAGTATTAAGAACTATTACCCTGCTTTAAACACGATGAACATACTTTAATGAAAGCTGCCATAGATTTTTTTTTTTCTTTTCTTTTTTTTTTTTTTTGCTGTGATCTGACTTGGCATCGGTGTGTGTAAAAAGGATGAACTTTAAGGAAAATTTGTTTATCCTCCTGGATTCTGATCAAACATTCAAGCACCAATTAGAAGTTGCTTTCAATTAAAAGATTTGATATAGTACTGGAAGATTTATCCTCATTCAATAATATTAGATACTTCTGACTGTTGAAACATGTATGACAACCATTGGTTATGTTACAAATAATGAAGCAGAGACCAGGAAGTGTATCTGATGAAAAATACATAAACCTTTCCATAATGCACACTACTTTCACCAACTGGTCTAAGGTTCATCCTCTGTTCTCCGTGTGTACCTTTAGAAGAATTTGAAAGACAATATGTATTCCAACTGGATTTCTGTAGAGATGCAGCATGCCTAAAGATCAAGAGACATGCCAATTAAAAAAAAAATCCTGAGGTTTGAATCTGACACAGTTAGAGTTTTCTTATTTTTATGACAACACGGAGCCTGTCTTTGCAGTATGACATCTTCAGTGTAGGCTTTCCTATTTACTAGCTATATGCATTTATAAGTCACTATACATAGACATCCATCCGTAATTATATGCATCTTTTCTCTTGCAGTATTTTTAAGAAACTGCAGAGATGATCACCATTTGAAAGTCCTTAGATGATTCCAGTAATAGTGTACTGGTAAGTGTACACCTGTTACACAGCCACTAGAATTTTCCTATGCAGAAATAATTGTCTCTATTTCAGAGAACTGTGCCTATCGATTGTATTTTTTAAAAAGAGCTCCTATATACAAACTGTCTATACAAAACCAAGCTGTATTGTAGTCCCCAGAAAGTCTGGCAATTCAATGATCAGATGGTTTGGCATACAAATATACATCTGCTAGTACTGAATATGCAGGCAAAACAAGTAGAAGTCACACAATTAAGAAATTGTAAGTGTCATAGCAAAGGTAAGCTGGTAACTAGGTTTGAGTAAACCTTCACAGATTCAAGACAAATTGTTTGCCAGCACAGATCCACATATTCAGCCAATCCATGAGCAGAGAAAAATTTAATTGGTATGCTGTTTTTGGGAAAAAATCAGCCATATATTCTGATATAGCCATTGAAATTACATGCCTAGGCAGTCCAGTCAAAAAAAAAAAAAAAAAAAAAAAGGCAGTTCAACAGCAGCCACACCTAAGTGTTTTTATGAGAAATACATCAAGATATTCAACACTACCATATTCATAACACAGATAGTTTCCTATAATTTGATTAACCTGCATATTCTAAATTTCATTATAAATCTTGGTCAACAGCTGTGTGACACTGTATTTGGCATTACAGATATGGTACCCAAAGTGAATGCAAAATGTAGTTTCCGTGTTTAAATAAACCATGTAAGAAAGGGAATACAGTTTGGCAGCAGATAAATTCATGAGGTGATTTAAAAATATAGCAGTCTTCCTGTTGTCCTGAATAAATGTGTCATGAGAAGATTTGTCCCTAATGGAAATATTTTGCTGCTTGATGCAGGCATGAAAAAGTGTACACAAGTCACTGACATTGCAGAATGACTAAAATATATATGGGGTCATCTTCAGAAAACAGAAAAGACTGTGGTAAAAGAGCCCTGGAAACCAAAACAGAATTGAACTGATTCTGAAGTCACTTCTTAAGTTGCATTATTTACATTTACATTAAACTGAAGCCACAAACTACGACTACAAGTTTGTATTGTTTCACATTATAGTAAAATAATTAACCACTCCTTTCTATGCTGCATTTTTTTCTTTATTAAAATACTTTATATCTCATCAATACTTGTGGAATCTGTTTCCTTTATCAAAGACAAAGTTGGAAATGTTTAATTTTTGTGAAATGCAGGTCCAATGTGTTGAATGCTGTAGAAACGTGTCTTAACTTGAGCTAATCTCTTACAACACAGCCAAAAAGATATGTCAAGCTACATTAATAAAAACAGAACCCTACTTTTTCGACCCTCTGATCTCATGACAAAAAATAAAATGTTTCCTTTTATTGGATGACAGCTTCAAAATGGCTAGCCGATAGTGTTATACACAAAGCGGCTGACATAGATCGACTAGCCTCCAGCTATTTAGTGCAATTAGTGCATTCACTCTAACAATAGAAGATATGAAAGCATAACATGATGCAAATGCTGTGCAGTAACCCTGGCTAGGCAAATGTGGAAAGTCAAGGTTTCATAATGCACTGTCCCCTTTAAAACTTGAGAGAGTAGGTGTTTTCTTCCATTGTTTATATACCATAAACATTTAATTTCACATCCTTTGGCAATATCTGATAATCTCCATTAGAGACACTTTGGCCAGCATGCAACATGTAGGGGCTGGGTAGAAGAACATAATGCTTGTGAAAATCTGTCCTGACTTCATACTGTCACATTAATAATTAATATAGCAATAACCCACGCCTGGGTGTGGGTAATGCGGGATTTACCCACGGTTGGCGTGGTTTGGTCCCGAGGGACCAAACAAAGACAACCGTGGGTAAATCCCGCATTACCCACACCCAGGTGTGGGTTATTGCTATTATACTATGACATTATTTAAGAAAATAAATAAGTACTTTTCTTAAATAATGGCATTGCATAATGCCTCTTTGCTGCCCTTTCACAGCTGTCTGGTATCCGCGGCAGTTCTGATGTACTGTGCATGCCTACGCAGTACATCAGAGCTGTGGCCAAAAGCAACGGAGAAAGCAAGATCTCCATTGCTTTTTACTGTTTCGCTATGTTAAATGGGTTTAACATAGCAAGAAAGCTTTAAAATAAGCAACAGAGATGTCCGTTGCTTATTTTAAAGCTGTCTCACTATGTTAAACCCATTTAACATAGCAAAACAGTAAAAAGCAGCGGAGATCTTGCTTTCTCCGCTTTTTTAAACCCGTTTCGCTATGTTAAATGGGTTTAACATAGTGAGACAGCTTTAAAATAAGCAACGGAGATATCCGTTGCTTATTTTAAAGCTGTCTCGCTATGTTAAACCCATTTAACATAGCAAGACAGGTTTAAAAAAAAAGCAACGGAGAAAGCAAGATCTCCTTTGCTTTTTTTACACACTGTGTCGCTATGTTAAACTCCTTTAACATAGCGAGACAGCTTTAAAAAAAGCAACGGAGATCTCCATTGCTTTTTTTAAACCTGTGACGCTATGTTAAACTCTTTTAACATAGCGAGACTGTTTTAAAAGAGACTTATACTAATGGAAAAAGTCCAGGCGACCGGACCTTTTTCCATTAGTATAAGTCGATTTACAACGTGCACGCTGGCCAATCAGCGTGCACGTTTTGGAATATTAATGGGGGTCATGGTATAATATGAATTCACCTTTATCCGTGAATTAATTTTTACATATCCTACAAAATAAAATTTAGAGTAGCTTTTGTTCTTCTCCTTTCATGAAATATGCTTGCCCTAAACAAAAAATGATCAGCTATACAAATTCTGATATGTATTTCAAATTTTAATAGTTTATAACATACTTGTTTTAAAGTTTGCATTTTCATACATATACAGAAAGCCTTTCAAAAATGAAGGAAAAACATGTTAAATAATTCAGAATAATTTTAGACTTGCTTTTGTGTTTCTGGATGCCAGCAACTCAATGATTTTTTTTTTCTTCCTTGCTTTGCTTGGCATATTCCCTAAACCACAACAAGATCAAATTGCTGTGTGTAGAACTACAAATATAGTGTCTGACAAGCAGAGCTATGGTTACTAAAAGGAATTTATAAAACAGCTTAGACAAAAGGCAAGTATTATGTTAGCAGTTTATGGACCATAATAAGTTTATATGGTTTAATGTTTTCTGTTCCCATAAACATATCAAGTTTCATTTAAATACTTCTAATCTTTTTGTTATGTTTTATCCTTGATGAAAGATTATTCCTCAGGGAAACATCCACTGGATTATTCCATTTTCCTCTTTCAGTAGGGTTATGCCATACCCTATTTAAGCTTGTACTACAAGTTCTATTCTGTGCATTGCTTTTCATTTTAAGTCTTTTATGTACTTCTATTTAACCTCCCCTCATTAGCAGTTATAAAACATAATGTAGCACTAAGCACTCCACTTCTGACCAGTATTTCTTTTATTATATTTATTACATTATATTTTAATATATTATTATATTTTATTCACTTATTTGAAAAATTCAGTAGAATAATTCATCTTTAAGAAGGAATTTATCAAACTCGTTTCTAAAACCATCAATATAGCACAAAAATGTTAAACTCATACTTACATTAGAAGTTTTAAAATGCTAATAACTTGCCTTGTGTGTGTGTATGTGTGTGTGTGTGTGTGTGTGTGTGTGTGTGTGTGTGTGTGTGTGTGTGTGTGTGTGTGTGTGTGTGTATATATATATATATATATATATATATATATATATATATATATATGTATATGAAAACATAGTTCTTAGATTCTCATAAACCCCATGCAATCAAAAGTGTTCTGATTAATAATGCCTCCTCATCTGTGAGCATTTAAAATATTAGAGTACCAGGCTATATTTTATTTGTATTGCATTTCACAGATCAAGCAATACACTACACTAAGCTTGTGAATGATGGCCGAATATGTATAATTAAAAAGAATGCTTTAATCAAGTATATTTTTACCAAGGTACTTTGGTGGCATGATGAACTTTAAAAGGCAAAATTAAAAAAAATATATCCACCAGAAAACAGAAACATATTTTTGTTTCTCTTGAACTTGGTGAATGCAATGACTCAAGTGAATGTGCTGATATCTGAATAAGTTTTACAAGCAGCTGAGAAAGGTCATGCTACGTTAGATGATACTTTAAACAAGGTCAGACCGGGAGGTGACTGATGCCACTTGGACAGCAAGGTGGTGTATCCTGCATGCATGTAGCCTGAGAAATAATTCCTTCTTCCATGAAATACTAGTTTGTTTGTTACTGGGTGCACTTAGATATGGAACATTCCAGTGTCATGTGTATAATTCTGTAGGATTGTACCAGATTATATATCCAGGATTGTGATGAATTTCTCAGTGTTATATGCCCTGAGGCTAGAAGTTTGTAAAACTTCCTACAACAGCAGTACGCAGCCATGGAACACTTCCTAAATAGTGCATATCCTGAGACTGCTTGGCACCATTAATGCTTCAAGCAAGAGAGAAGCAGAAAAATACATAAACTGCTGAAATCCACTGAAATGTTAATTTGTGGATCAGGCAGATAGTATAATAACTAGCTGTCAGCAAATTCCAAGAACTGCATATGATGCACATATGCAGCTTACATAAACGTTTACTGAAAAACATCTCCTAAGGGGACAGCTTTCTTTGTGTACTTAGTCAGATAAACAGAATATTGAGTAGGAAATAGCAGACTAAATACAGAAACAAAAGGTCTCTAACTGGTGAGACTGTGCATATAAATACACATTATGTCAAGTATGTTCTATCACCACAATAAATATGCCAGTACAGATTTCCAACAAGGCAGCAGATACTGATGGCACCTGATGGTGTTTGGCTTGCTTATCTCAATGGTGTAGTGCTTGAAAATAGCCAGGGATGCCATCCAGAACACACAATGGCAAAACAACATGGATGATCCTTGTATGTGTTGCAACTGTACTGCACAATATGAAATCAACCAAGCATAGTGGTCTCTACCATAAACTCAGGAAATAAAATGCAAATCTATACAGACCAAAGAGTAAAGCTTTAAGGAAGTGAATTGAGAAGAACACAATCTGCTTTTGAAAGGATGAGAGGCCTAGTATGCTAAGATGCAAGTGAATGCCTAGTAGAAACCATATAGCATGAAATAACCAGCAGGGTACAGTGCGAACATTGATGATGCCCACATCTAGGGTGTTGCAGTAACAAACTGACCAGTGTGTTTTCTGACAAACTTTATTCATTGACTTTACCAACATTAAACAATGCATACTGAGTACATTGGCATGAATATCATCATATGTACAGGTAGCATGTCAAACACAGGGTACATTGTACTGCAAAGAACAAACACTGGATGTGTATCATACATTGGATTGTACATAGATGTGCATCATACGTTGGATGGTACATAGGCCATGTATCATACATTGGATGGTACATAGGATGTGTATCATTGCCATCATTAACACAGCTCACATCTACTGGTTTGGTCTCCCACACTGACTTGAAGGTAATGATCCATAGTAATGAGGTAAACCAGTATGACTGTCAACCAATAACAAGCTTATTTATGCTCCTGGCAGGGCCTGCCCAGTTCACAAGAGTGATAAAAGTAGGACTCGCTGTATGCATGTGTCCACTGGCGAAAGTTGATGTGCATAATCCTGGTCCAGATATCTACATACAAATGCATTATGGTATGACTAGAATTACCATGAAAACCACAGAATGAGGCAAAACAGAAGGCAATGTTGCATCTGTAAGCAGATAATATTCCTGCTGTGAATTACACATAAGATGACTTTGCACTCTCAATGCATGCATCAGGCATTCAGTGACCAAGCCAAGTGATGGAAAGCAGAAGTCAACATTGATAAAATGCCAGTGTTGAGATGAAGTGGCCCATGAACTATCTTGCCACCGTGTCATTTGATCAGTGATCACAATAGTGACAATTTAGATACTGCTGCATGGCTTCAACCAGCTTTACATTGCATCTTCCAGCATCATCATGCACAGCAGCAAATATGTGTGACACAGCATGTAAATATTCAGTTTTGTCTACATGGAAACTTACAATTGGTATGAATAAGTGCTCACTAGAAAGCAAAAGAATGTGGATATACCAAGCAGATCGTGGGCATCAGCAAACGAATGCTTTCCTTCTACATCATTGTCCACATCCTAATCAACCCAAGAATCTCCAGGGAAACCATCCATCTCAGCAGGTTCTTATAGTTATATGCAATCAGCAACAACAGCAAGTGTGATATTCCTCAACATTGTATGCATGTCCTGCTGCATATGTTCACCATACAAAGCCACTGCCAACACAAATGGGGCTAGCAATCGAAGTGGAGTCATGTGGCCATATCCATAGTATGAGTGGTTGCACCCTATGACCTCATAACATCATATATGGCTGTACTCATTCATGGACAAATATGGGTCTAGAAGAACACTCTGAATTCCAGATAATTGTCTAGCTTTAGATACAGTATCACTGTTTTCCTTACTGCACTCTGTATATCCACATTAAGGTAAAATAAGTAAGATTTGTGGCTATACATTGGGATCACAGAGCTTAACACAAGCTTTATGTCCATAAACACTAGGATGGTTAAAATATTCCAAACAATCAAACCAACAGGTAATTAAAAACAAAGGTCACACAGGCAAACCATTTAGTAAAATAGTAAAATCTGCAAGAAAAATCCAGGCAAGCTAGAGCCTTCTTGTAGTGGAGACTCACTTATGCTGTAGTGATGAGCTACAGAAAAAAAAAGTGCAAAACATGGCATTAGTTACAGGTAGAGGGGTTTGGCTTTATTAGCCTGAATGTGCCATAAAGAGTTAAAAAGTAAAAAAATAAGTCATGGGCATTCAGAAGCCATGTAGCTGAAACTTGGGTATGCCTTTAAGTGGTCATTTGCATGGACCACCACTACAGGAGGTTTAAAATATTTCAAAGTGAAGAATCTATACTGGCTGAGTTTTTCTTGGAGTTTTTGCTGTTTTCATTAGAGACAGACCAGGAAAAGCCTCCTAAGAAGATAAAACAGAGCAGGCTTTTAATTAAAACCTTCCTTGTGCACAGGACGAGCTGAAGATTTTTGTTGAGGAAAGAGAAAAACTGGTCTAGCCTGCTATGTTTGCTAACCACACACACATTTTATATATATATATATATATATATATATATATATATATATATATATATATATGTGTGTGTGTGTGTGTGTGTGTGTGTGTGTGTGTGTGTATATATATATATATATATATATATATATATATATATATATTTATACATAAACACAGGGTTCCTACCACATGGTTAAACTTTTACAAGTTTGAACCTCATATGATTGAGACCATAAGTTCGAATTTGTAAAAGTTTGAGCGTTTCAATGGAAATCTCCATAAGCGAAGGTTTCCATTTCATTCAATGGGGTGTGATCTTGGAGTTGGTATATTTAAGTAGCGGGGTGTGTGGGTGGGTGAAGGGGGCCTTACCCCCCTGCTTAAAACAGTTTATTTTGTTTTCCATTGTTTTTTTTTTTTTTATCCATAGTCGAAGTTTTGTAACTTCGAACATAATGGTTCGAACATTACGTGTTCGAAGTTATAAGACTTCGACTATGTGATATAGACTCATACACACACACACACACACACACACACACACACACACACACACACATATATACGTATGAATATATCATATTATTTTACAACTTCCCATAAGAGTGTATGTGGGTGTGTGTGTGTGTGTGTGTGTGTGTGTGTATGTCTCTCTCTCTCTCTCTAAAACTCACTCACTACACTGAAAGTAAGTCTCTTTTTCTTCTTCTAGAAGTGTATTATTTTGTAATGGAATTAGAACTAACTAATAGTAACAAAGCTTTGAGATGGTTATGTGTTACATCTTTGACAATTTTTGTT
>NC_056741.1:1540159375-1540271875 GCF_019279795.1 Protopterus annectens | reverse complement strand
GGCCGCACTCTTGTTTGGCATCTACTTCTTGGAGGTCAAGGTTAACTTCAAAAGGCTCTGGCTCACCAAGTTCAGATGACTACAAATTGAGACCTATCATAAATCCTCCTAATAACAGTAACATCCTGCAAGAGGGTTTAACACAGACAAATGACTGGTGCCAAAGCCACAGATTAAAATTAATTGCAAAGAAATGCATTATAGCGCCTTTTCAGAAAACTTCTACCCAGGCAAATTACTCAGTTATAAGACACCCTTAAGAGTCTACACTGTAGTTAAAGATCTGGAAACATATATGATGACAGCAGTCTTGCCTTTGACCAACAAGCAGCCAAGATGGTAAAAAATCATACTAAGCTGAATAAGTTATATGTAAGGGTATGACATCCATGTCCAAGGAAGTTATAGTACCAGTCTACTCATCCGTTATCAGACCCATCATCGAGTACACTGCTTCCATCAGCATGTACCTGACTAGGCAGATGCAACAGTCGAAATGCCCACAGAGGTTCCCCACCAAGAGAATGCAGGGTATTAATGTACTGCCCTATACTGATTGCCCTACAGTCCTGTCTTTATACTTGGTTGCTACAGGTTGTTGAGACGTGATCTTTGATTGGCATATAATGCATCCCTAGAGCCAGGCCTGATGGAGCTTTTGCACATTCATAAAATGATCAGCACCACAACACTAGATCCAGGGATTTATCTTTGCTTGCAACATAAATAGAACATGTTGATGAGACAGATATGTGACTCAAAGGACCCACATACTCTGGAATAGAAGACCCATCCATGTGAAGCAGAGTCCATTATTAACCTTATTCAAATGTGACCTTGACCACTGTATGACAAATTGAAAATTCATCCCTTGCTGGACCACAAGCCTCTGATACATAAATTCAACCCTGTGCTGGCCCTCAAGTCTCTGATACATAATTTCATCCATGTGCTGATCCACAAGTCTCTGATACATAAATTCAACCCTGTGCTGGCCCATAAGTCTGTGATACATAAAGTCATCCCTGTGCTGGTCCATAAGTCTCTAATACATAAAGTTATCTCTGTGCTGGCCTACAAGTCTCTGATACATGAATTCATTCTTGGGTTGCCCACAAGTCTCTGATAAATAACTTCATCCCTGTGCTGGCCAACAAATCTCTGATACATTAATTCATCCCTGTGCTGGCCCACAAGTCTCTAATACATAAATTCATCCCTGGGCTTGCCCACATGTCTCTTATAGACAAAGGCCTATAATAAATATTCCCTAACAAACATACCTCCCACTTAAATTAATAGCAACTTCCCAACATGCCCCTCCTAACAAACATACCCCCCAGTTAAGATCATGTTACAAGGAGACACAAATAGGTTGGGTTGTGTGGCTAGGCTTATAAAGGCCCTGATATTCATTATCTAAGTATATAGCTATGAACCTAAGAGAGCAGCATTTATGCTTGAGTTAACAGAAGTGTTTGTTCAACAGCATTGACTGTCTATAACCACTTCTATGTCACAGTCAGTAGCATGACACACAGGCAGGGGGCTAAAGCACAAATGGCACAGAAAGAATATCACAAACTACCAGGTAACTGACTAGCAGCTGGTAGACAGTTTTCATGTGAAGAAGATCTTTTCTACAGGCATTAGTTGACATGGTTGACTCACAAATGTCATTGGGAGGAATGCATGTACTAGTAGCCACCAGGATATGTGCAACTGCTGCTATAGAGTCCTTTCAGAGACAAAAAGAGATACGTTGGATATATCAAAAGTCTCTGCCTGTAGAATATTCCATATGTTTCTCAATACAGTATTTGTAAATGTGTCGGAGCATATCTGTCTCCATAGCCCACACCAGAAGAGAGTCACCATGTGGTTTCTAGGATATTTTCCACAGCAGAGATACTTATATCATTCTTACAACTGAATAAGTCTTAGAATCTCTGTATCACAGCTATATACATTCCCCCATGCAGTAACATTTCCCTCTAGAAGACATTCTTGCCTGGGTATCAAACAATGCAAAAAGTAAACAATTATCCTTGGAGATGTAAACATAAACTGGTCAGATATCTCAAATCAACCCCCTCTCTTAATATCAATCTCTTTAACTTCACTCAGTTAATTACAGACATAATCAGACCCAACAAAAGCAATGATGGTGGCTCAATACTTGACTGGATATTAGTCTCAGACTCAACCAAAATCTCAACAGCAGCCACTCTTTCCTACACCATCGGTGACCCACCTCCCAGCCTATATACTGCACAAAAACACTTCAACACCATGCCAGCATCAATGTAAATATACAAGGACTCTACTCTATTTCAGCCTTATAACACTAATTGAAACCTTGACAAAAATCAATTGGAATTTACTAAAAGTCCTTCCCCTTGATGAAGCTGTTGAGTTCTTTAACTCTGCTTTTCTGGAAATCCTAAATAATCTCACCCAATAAGACAAAAGAGAGTAAAAGCTAATCATGTCGTATGGCTCACTAGATCTACCAAACAAATCATGGCTGATAGAGGCAAAATGGCATAAAACCAAAAATCCCTCTGACCTCCTACAACTCAGGCAGCTTTGCAACCAAGCAAAATGGCTAGTCAACTATGACAGAGAGGCACACTGCCTTGGCCTGCAAAAGAATTATAAACAAACCCCCCCAAACATTTTGGAATTCTATTTCATCTCTGCTAAACCCTGGCTCCAAAAACAACCCTTGCTCACAGGCAGACAAAACACATAGTGAAATAGCCTCCCTGTTCAAAACTCATTTCATCAATACAATATCAAGCCACACAGCAACCTTTCCCAAATCACTAGTGACAGTAACTCCTGTACACCAAAGCCCACTTCGCAAAATACTATAACTGCCCCCCCATCTTTTCCTTCTCTCCTATACCCACTGCAACTTTCAAAAAAACTGCTTATCAAACTGAAACCATGCTCTAACTCTCCTGAAAACCTACCCTCAGAATACCTAAAGATGTCTGCAAAAGCCATTTCCTATCCTGTCAGCATACTCATCAACAGATCTATCTATGGTCTATGTACCTGCTATCTGGAAAAAAAAACTTACATTCTACTCCTCCACAAAGGTGGCAACAACACAGATATTTCAAATGTTAGACCTATTGCTATTCTCTCCCCTCTTTCCAAAATCTTGGAAAAATGCCTCCATAATTGTGTCTGTAGCAGAACAGTGAACACTAAAAATAGTGAATGCTATTCTGTCCAAACTATAAAGTTCGAAAGCCAAAAATGTCGAAGTCAATGACCCTTGAGTAAAAATCAGACCGATTTGTGAGTGTTTTTGATGGGATATATACCCTGAGAGCTTTCCCTTGCTGCCTAGGCCCTTAAATCAATGATGGGAGCCAAGATGAACACAGGAAAAGGAAATGAAAAATGGGTAGGAACTAAAATTCAACTGCCGTTTCTGATGCGCATAATATAAGGTGACACCATTGCCCAGGAAGCTGGTATGTTAAAACACTCCTCCTTCGAGCTCAAAATCTTCACTATAAAACCAAAATGACCTAAAAGGAAGGTACAGCAAAACCAAGAAGTGATTTCTGACTCAAAATCACAAAAATTTACATAAAACAGTAAGACAACAACTGACTGAAAGTTGACTAGTAAATCCTGCAAACATGACTCTGAAGAATCAGAAGAATAAGTTACAGTTTTACCAAAACAAAATTGTGACTTTGATTCTCCAATACAAGCTTATTGTAAAGAATCCAGTCTTCATTTCTGGATGTAAGTCTGGTAGAACCAGACCAAGTAAATGGTTCTTGATTGAAATAATGATGTTTAACTGGAATAACTGCAGGTATGAGAGTTTAAGCAGTTTAGAGGAAAGGAATTATATGACAATATGAATATAACCTAATTGACTGCAGAAGTTATAAATATATAAACAAGCAAGTCTTAGTAGTATATATACCTGCCTAAGCTTGCAATCTTTTTTTTTCCCCTCATATACCCACTTCTATTTAGATGCCAATAATGCAATCTGAGTTTGTTCTAGATTGATAGAGAAGAATGCCTGAACATAGAAGCTGGGTAATTTATATTCATAAGAAGAGGGAAGGTAAGAGAACTATATGGAGAAGGATCATTTAAATATGACATGTCTGGCTTAAAATATAGGTTACATTGTTGTATATTTTGCCATATCTAATTGAGAATTTGATCATTAACATGTTGTTTAAAAATGCACTTTTAGGAGGAATAGATCATAAACTTATAAGCTGTATGTCTTGTACTTTAACCGCTGCACTCTAATGGTATAATAGTTTAAAGGTTGAGACTAGGGATATGATGTAGCAGTGTCCGCATTGTATTTAGTAACATAAGGGGGATACAATGTCACAAACTTATACGTAAAGAAAAAACACAATTTAATACTAGTGGGAATCTTATGGTACATACTAAAATCACATTGTATTCCCCTGTTTATTCCTGGTCCAGGGGTATAGTGGGTAGGCACACTGTAGGGACAGGAATAGTTAGATGCTTATCCAATGACACACTATAACAACACATACAAAAACCATAAATCTAAATTAACATACAGATCAGTTAAAACAAGCATATCTATCACATAAATGGGAGAAATTTAAATATGGAACATTAAAGGACTACAAAATAAAGAAAAAAGGAAACTATTTTTGCATTTAGCCCTGAAAACCAAAGCTAATCTCATCTTAATACAATAAACACATTTAACTTCAGAGCAATGGACAGATATTGGGGAAAAAAAAGTGGATAAGACAAATTATAGCTTCTGGGGACAAAACTAACAGTGCTGGGGTGGCCATAATAATTAAAAAACATTTTCAGGATAAAATACTTGAAACTAATGCTGACAAAGAGGGAAGGTAGTGCTATATAACATTCACTAACACGGTATTTCCAAAACCCATAATGGTGTTAAATGTATATGCACCTTGTAGCAACCAACATCTCTTTTTCATGTCACTGTAACCAATTCTAAACCAACTGGAAGATCATTATCTAATAATTGGTGGTGACTGGAACACATATCAAAACCCAGGAAAGGATAAATCGAACCCGACCAAATTACATAATAGACAAGCTACAATAGCTTTAACTGAACTTAAACAAGACTTCAAACTATATGACCCCTTTAAATATGAGGATAAAGATAACAAAACTGGGAATTACACATTCTACTCCCAATGCCATAAAATGTGGGTGAGAATAGACTTCTTTTTAATCTCAGGCCTACTCATTAACATGGACCCTACAATAGTCATACACACTAGATTTCTGTCAGATCATTCCAAAGTTACACTGAGTATCAACTGGGACAAATAAAGGTTCTTAAACAATAGAGCTAATAACTGGTCATTAAATCCTAATCTGCTCTTCAAAGCAGGTGTAGGAAAAGAGATTGAGGATATATTAAAAACATCCCTTGTAAATATCTTCAATTCCCAAACATCAATGGATATAGAATAGGCATCGACCAAAACACAAATCAGAGGCACTTTCATTAAAAAAGCAGCATATTATAAAAAAATCCAACTGAAAGAGGAACATAAAATAAAGGAGAAAATAGAACAATGTGAGAAAGAATTGATAAATAACCCTAATAATCAAACGGAAATGGACCTCCTAAAATTACAGAGACCTATATATGCTCGAGAACAGAAATTTATCTTTTTATGAGACAAGACAGTTGGCTAATTACGCAGAAGAAGCCCAAATTCCTTCTAGAGCATTGGCCAGAATTATCTCTCAACAAAAATACACCTCAGTTATAGCAGAAGTAAATTACCAAGGGAAAAACTATACAAAAAATGAGGAAATTATCAAAGTATTTGAACAAATAAATACTCAAACATATGGAGAACAAACCCTACAAGCCTCAAAGGAGGATAGGGATCTTTTTCTTCAAAAACTAAAATTCCCTAAACTAGATTTAGATCAACAAAAAAAACTAACGGAGCCCATTTCTATTAACGGGATAACCACAACAATTAAACATCTAAAACCACACAAGGCCCAGGACTGGATGGTCTTAACTCAGAATTTTATAAATCCTTCAGTCCACTAGTTGCCAAATTATCATACCACGTGCTGAACTATATAATAAATAACAACATACATGATATTGACATGATATTCATTTTAACGCCTCTAAAACTATTTTTATATTAAAAGACCAAGCGGATCCTAAAAATCCAGATAGCTATAGACCCATCTCTCTTCTAAATATTGACACCAAGATCCTGACCTCAATACTCGCAAACAGAGTTAAAAATCTGATAGAGAAAATCATTTCTTCAGAACAATCTAGGTTTACACCACGTAGACAGACCAGTGACAACACGCTAACATTAGAAGAGTTAATATCCTTTGCAAATCAGAGAAATATCAACCTCTTCACTATGGTGGTAGATGCTCACAAGGCTTTTGATAGGGTCAATCTTGAATTCTTGCTGCAAACGTTCCCTCACTTTGCTATACCTAAAAATTTTATACAGATCATTCAAATTCTCTATAGTAATCCATATACATCCCTATATATAAGCAAAGCATGGTCAAACAGAATTTCAATAAAAAATGGAACAAGACAAGGCTGCCCCCTATCACCTTTTCTTTTCAACCTTTACCTAGAACCCCTCTTTCTATATATTAAACAAAATACATATTATAATCCCCCCTCAATACATAACTTCAAAGTTTATCTCTCAGCATTTGCAGACGATTTAAACATATACTTTACTACACCAAGTTCAGACATGACCAATATAATAAACACAATTGAACAATTCTCATACATGTCTAACTACAAATTAAACCTTAATAAAACTAATATATTCCCCTTAAGGCCACCTAGACTCATCTCCCTAATACCTCTCTTAGACAAAATAAAAATAAAAGAAGAAACCAAATACCTGGGGATTACTTTCTTTCAGAATAACAAGGAATTCTACCAACATAACGTAACTCTTAAATGGCAAAACATAACACAAGATTGTACAAGATGGAATAACCTTAAGCTACCGTTTTTGTCTAAAGTATCAATAATTAAAATGAACATACTACCTAGATTAATATATCTATTTATGACATCTCAGATAACTAAATTCTTCAAACAAATTCATACCTTTCTAGCAAAATTTGTATGGGAACTTAAAAAGACCAAAATTTCCTATCAAAAACTAATACTTCTCAAGAATAAAGTGGGTCTGAACTTGCCAGATTTCAAAACCTACTACTCTATTATCAACACTAATATAATACTGAGAATAGCGGAGTATGACCCTTCGGTAAATATTGGTTCACCAGCCTGGGTAACAATATACTATAGGTACATAAAAACACTAGATATCAATCCCAAATTGCTTCCCTTCTTAAATAAAAAGATTTACAAGCCTAATAACATAATAAAGCCACTATAACCTTCTATAAATATTACACAAAAACTTTTTCACTCCTTAAACCTTGGACAAGCTATGTTAATACTACAACCCCTCCATAAAAATCCTAACTTAAAAATAAATAACAAGATGCTAAACCTAGACTCCTTCCCTCAGTTAAAACATAAGAGAATCCAAGATATCTACCCATTCCTCAATAGCACAATTCATGAATTAAGAAGTAATCTAAACTTACCTAAAGTATATATAATAATTTTAAGACAAATCAAAGAGGTGTGTTCCAGTTACCTCCAAAACCTTACCATACTCGAAAATGACATCGAAAACTGTACCCTACTTTGGAAGACTATGTTAATGTCAAGGAAAGCAATAATGAACGCATACAAAATGATAGGGGAAATCAAATTCCAGAAAGACCTTCTCTTCTCTAATTACTGTTGAAAATTAAAACCTGATATGGATGACCAGCAAATAGAAAAGGCAAACAACTTAACATTGAGAACTATTTCACTTAAAAACTCTCTTACATGCAACTCATGACTAATAATAATGCTTATTTCACCCCAGCAATTCTAACCAAATTCAATGCAACTAAGTCCCCATACTGTCCGCACTGTAAAAACCAGATTGCAGACCTAATACATATATTCTGGAGTTGTAAATGCATTTTCAAGCTTTGGAATTCCCTTAAGTTACAATTGCAAAAAATGGGGTATCAAACATCAACACTAACATGGGAATTTACTCTTTTACACATCCTCCCAGCCAACATCTCAGGAAAACAAGCTAACCCACTTATAACAATTTTATTATTATTAATGAAGCTATATATAGCTCGCAAATGGTTAGATCCTGTAAGTATTTCTTGGGAGGAATTCAAGAAACCTGCTATTAAACATCTACTAGCACATAAAATGGTATTGGACAAAAGAAATAAAAATATGAAAGCCAGAGCAATCTGGGAACAGTCCTATAACATCTTATTAGCATAAAGCACCAGGTACACCATATCTTATGAACTAGCAGTATTCCCACGAGTACACAGCTTAACTATGGATGAAGTATCATTTTTGTATGTGCTGTTTACAGACTAACAAAATTAATTGGGAAAGCATCTTTGTATATATTGTAATTAGGTATGTTTTATGACCTACATGTTTCTACTTTATCCACAATGTATAACATGCAAATATGGTCATTTTGTAAATATGGAATGGTTATGGTTTTTGCAAATGTAAAACAAACATAAAAATTATTAAAAAAAAAAAAATGTCGAAGTCACGGATCTGCGAATTTTTTCCCAGGGAAAAAATTTGCTGATCAAAAAAAAAAAAAAAATTATATATATATATATATATATATATATATATATATATTTATTTATTTTTTTAATATATATATATATATATATATTTTATATATATATATATATATATATATATATATATATATATATATATATAAAAACAAAATAAAGTGGGGGTGCTTCACCCACCCACATCCCCTACACCCCCAACATAAATATACCAACTTAGAGATCGCACCACAGTGGAGAAAACAGCAAAGTCCCGAGAATGGCCCAGCGATTTTTTTCCCTGGGGAAAAAAAAAAATTGCTGTTCCATGACTTCAACATTCTCAGCTTTCAAACTATACAGTTTGACAGAAGAGCGTTCACTATTTTCAGCATTCACTCTCCTGATAGGGAACCCTATAATCAACTTCTCAGCTATCTACTTCAAAATCAGCTTCCTTCCTCCACTCAACATAGTCTTAGGCCAGGCCACACTACAACTACCGCACTTATATAATTCTTGGATACAGTCAATTGAGCTTGAGCTACTGGTAAAATCGTATCTTCACTCTTTCTTGACCTCTCTAAAGTCTTCAGTACTATTTCCCACCCTCTGCTACTCATCGAACTCTCTAACCTAGGTATCTCCCTCTCATCCCTAGATTGGTTTACCAGCTACCTAAATAACAGACAACAATCTACTAAATGGCAAAACTCTTTCTCTCCTTTCCTTGAAACATTTACAGGTGTCCCCCAAGACTCTGTATTAGGCCCCCTACTCTTTAGTATATTCATCAACGACTTCCACTCCAATCTTATTAATGGTACAGTAGTTCAATATGCAGATGACTCTATCATAATCTGGTCTGCTAACTCTAATACTGAACTTCTGCATATTATCCAGAATGCTTTCACCCCCACCGAAATATAGATGACATATAACCACCTTTCTCTAAATCCACAAAAAACAAACTGCTGCTATTCACTTCCAAGAAAAGTACCTCCATAAATAAGACAGAATTCATTATATACTCCCAGAACAAGACGACCATAGAAGTAGTACCTCATACAAAACTACTGGGACACATCCTAGATAAAAACCTTACTTTTGATCTCCACATCCAAACCTCTGTCAAAAAGACGAACCAACACCTAGGATCCCTCTATAGACATAAACATTTTCTTAACTGCTCTACCAAACAAACTTGTGCCTATATCTTCCTCCTCCCCTCAGTCCTGTATGATGCCCCACTCCTCACCCATATCCAGCTGTCCCTAAAAACTAAGCTAGATCTCTGTTACAATAAAGTCACCAAATTCACAACCAATGCCAGATATTCATCCCATCACTGCTCTTTCTTACAGTCACTCAGTTGGCTCAAACTCCCACATCACCTAACATACCTGCAATTTACCATAGCACATAAAATGATTTACAATTCACCAGACTGCCGAGCTCTATCTCCAGTCTTAATTCACTACCATCCAAAAAGATCACTCAGATTTGAAAACAACTTTTGCTTGCAAGTTGACAAACCAAAACCCCCAGCAAGTCAAATGCTCTACTCCTCTGTTACCAAACTATGGAGTGCACTCCCATTAGCTATTAAGATGACCAATTACATCTCCACCTTCAAAATAGCTGTGAAGCAGCATCTCTACACTCTCTGGTACTGGAGATGCTCTAACTTCCATTGTCCTTACTTGACTCCTCTTCCTTACATCATGTCACCTTTTTTCTCTACTTCTATCCTCTTAAAACTTTACTCCTATTACTTCTTCACGCTCTTCGTTCCTAGTACTTATCTTTACCTACTTCTAATACATATACCTGTAGATAGTTATGCTAATTCTACTTATATCGCTCAGTTTCTACACTCACAATAGAGTGTACTCTAGAGTGTACACACATTAGAGAGTATACTAGAATATGTACCTTGGTTTTACTTCAATGCCTTGTGTTTTTATATTATTGCTCTGTACCACCTACATTTTCATAATGTATTTTATTGTAACTATACTACCTGTTATGTCTATGCTTCTTGTTAATGCAAACAATATTATATAATTTTATACTAACTGCTTTTGTGGAGCTTTTCTCCCCGGACCTCCACTGAAAATGGGTTCTTCTTGGTGCAGTGGACTTTTCTGGTAAACGAATGCCAGTAAATAAATAAATTAATTAAATATTTTACAATTCCTGTACTGGTTTTATAGATTGCACACATGGCAGTAATGACCCCACATGATGTACATTTGCATCAGCATATCACTAAGAATGACTACAATTCTGCAAACCACCAGGTAGTATGCAATGTACAGAGATTGCTAATCTGTGCATCTTCAGAGTACAAAGGCAGTATTCCAAAATATCAGACCAGTCAGATATAGTACAACTTCAGCACTACAAAATAAATAAACCAAAGCATATAAAACCCACCCAAGAGGGGGGCTTCATCCCCCACACCCCCATAACTAAATATACCAACTCCAAGATCACATATATCCCCATATTAGCCATCTGGTTCTTTTCCTGAAGTAAACTTCCAGTGATCTGACCAATCATTAAAGTAGATTTTTGGCAAAGTTTCCTCATGGTTTTAAATTTCAGAGAAGTGTAATTTCGATAATGTAACCATGTAACCGATGTAACGATAATGTAATGTCACCCGAGTGAGTTTGGGTATTTCTGTATTTGATAGTTTTTCATTGATAAATGAGTTTTACAGATAAGAAAATCCAGCAAACTACTGCTATCAGTCAGGAAGAAAGGATCAGTGACAAAATGTGAGATGTAGGTATCTTACACAGGTTTTCTCCCTCCCAATAGAATAGATTAGATTTGATGCACAGATGATGTATATGTGTTCCTACTTTTGTCAAGTGCCTACTGTACAGAGAGTTCTTTAGTGCTAACTTGATTCATGGCAGAGGCATACCAAATGAACACTGGAGAAATGCATCCTATCACACAGTGCCACAGAACACAGGTTCATCTCAGAGCTTCCCTCCTTGATTTCCTTGTTGCTCTGCAGTGTGTGCTTTTGCATTCAAAATATTGGTAGTCCCACAATAGCTACAAATATACACTATGTTTGCCACACTCCCCAAATGTCTAAGGGTCATTATGTCACATTGAAAAAGCAAAGGCAATATGGCGTGCAGTTATGTTCCATTCTATGTATCCAATAATCCACTGCTGCAGACACATGCAGGATTGTCTGTGCATGAATGTGCTTTATGCTTCTCAGCAACATAACTCTCCACTTCTTGCAATTCACACATTTCATTTCCTTCAATAATCAAAGGCCTGTGTTTTTTCCTCATGAAAATGTAATAATTTTCAAAGGATTTTCATGCTCATGCTGTCTGTGCAGGTACTCCATGGAGAGCACTTCCCGGTGTGCAAAACAGAAGAAATTGTGCTCTTCCTTCTGCATACCTGGCTCAGCAAGTGAGATATCTGAGACTGCTTAAAACATCAGTTAAGAGCAGGTATTTTCATCACAGAGCAGGAGCATTATAGAACTCTTTTCCTAAATATATACATGAAGTTGGTAGTGTCGAACTTTTCGAGTTCTTGATAGATAAATGATATGGAAATTGTGTTTATAATCCTGGTCTAACTCCTGGGAAACTGCTAGATGTCTCCTAGGAGCCCTGAGTTTGAATTTCATCTGCAGTGAACACTGAAGTAGCTGCTTGGGAGATGTGCAGATCCATTTAGGAAATGGATGCCTGGTATGCCTTGGCAAATGTAGGGATCCTACAGACCAGTGAACAGTGCGAGCACCATTCTGATGACGTTCATCATCATTACCCTGAAGATCTGTTAATGTGGGAAGCAGGCCAGCTCTTCATGAACCCACTTATCAAATGGTCTCAGTGAAGACTGCCTCCCAGTTCTGCTCTATCTCCATCCTCTCTACACTTGGAAAATAATTGAAAACTAATCTCTGACTAACTGTCCACCTACAGTATGAAGTATGTGTTGGCCAGAAAACAATAACAGTATTATGGTCACTTACAGATGAGATTCATTTTAACATACATAACCACATCCTCCACCTTCATTCACTTCAAAAAAATTAGAGTTAGCTCCATCACCCGGTTCCAACATTTCTCAACAAATAGGTGTTTCAGAGTCAAAACTGATTCATTCCTATTCGACTCCTTCAAACAATACCAAAAGAGATCCCCAAGGCTTCATATGTACTCCATTCTGTTTTCAATCATTATTAGTAAAGGAAACCCCAATCTCCCTAACACTGACTGTTTATGCTGCTGACATGATTATCACTCCAGTCTTTCACATTCAGCTATTCAAACCTGGCTTCAGTCTGACCTCCACTCCTTTAATTCTTTGCTAAACCACTGTAAGCTATATCTAAAGTCTTCCAAAATAAAACATATGATATTGGAACCTCACAACCTCACAAGAGCCAAAAAAAGCACAAAAAAAAAAAACATCTAAAAAACTCAACATCAGATCACAATTGCACTCCAGTAGAAGCAACAAACCCTTTTAATACATAGATTCATGGCTGGACCAAGCATGTGACATCAATGACCACATAGAGAACACTGGGAAAAAAATTAACTCTCTTTTATTCTGGTCCTGGAAGTTATCTCCAGACCAGCAGGACCACAGAGAATTCTTCATAGCTCAACTCAAATGCAGGGCTTTTCATCATAGCCACAATCTCTTAAATAAAATGGGTCTGCTTCACATTGTCATAAGCTGACAATATCGAGTCTGATATTGTTGGCGCGACAATATAGAAAGTGAAGAACACCGTGCAAATAAACGGAAATCTCCGTAAGGGGAGATTTCCATTTACCTCAAATGTACTGCGGCCTCGGAGTTGGTATATTTAAGTAGGGGTGTGTGGGGGAACAGCCCCCCATGTGGTGGGTGTAGGGGGTTATGCTCCCCTGCCTACGCCATTTAGTTTTTTTTTTTTTATTTGTTATTTTTTTACTTTATTTGATGTTTTACTTAATCGCTCAATAAAGTTCAAACTTTATTGATTCGATTAAGTAAACTTTCGTTAACGTGATATAGACGCAACAAATCAGTCAATTGTAAACAAAATTTGCCTACTAATTTCCAGCTCAGCCCACCCCTGGAACACCACTGCACAATCCTCTCCAAAGTCAGATGGCTCCCATTGTCCTACAGCATTGAGCTTCTCATAGGGTCTCTTCTTTTCAAACTATGACTAGCTGTCTTCCTCCCTCTTGTTGCCAATCTCCCTAATATAACTACCCCCTTTGACCTCTGCAATTTCGGCCAGTTGACTCCATTAGACCTCCCAAATAAAATTACACTATTCTGACCACTCCTTCTCTACTCCTGCACCCAGTCTTTGGCAATCCCCCTTCAGCTAAAAGAAATCTCTGACTCAAAAGATATCTCAATCAAAAATCTGACTGCAAGTGATTTTTCACTGGACTTATCACCTAACTCATCCCTCACCTTCATCACTTCTATTTCACTTCAGTTTCTACTCACTGTTCTCACCTGCTGCTTACTTTCCATATTTGCTACAGAAATGTATCCTTATTTATGTTTCTCCTCTGTCAATAAAACCTGCTCATTATTTCAACTTCCTTCTGGACTTTGTACGTCCTATGATTGCCCTCTATTTGTGAATCAGTTCTGTTTTATCTAGTTATCTTTTTGTGAATTTACTTACCTGGGCTGTACCCTTAAATGGTCTACTGTGATCAAAGCAAATAAATAAATCAAATGAATAAATATAAGGTTATGATAGCATGCTCCAAATTATATACTACGCTTGTCTTTTTTCTGTGTGCAGTTTTAAAATATGTTGTTACTGTAATTCATAGATTTTAATAATGGTTGTGCTGACAGATATCAGGACACATCAGGAGGGCTACTACAGGGTGAACTCTGTGCCTGAGGTCTGGGTGGTGCCACATATATTTTGTGATAAGATTATACTTAGTGAAGTACAACACATAGCCATTGTATTGTTAGGCTCTGGGTACGAAATCAGAGTTCTGATTTCTAGCACTTAGTTTTGAGACTGTGTAGCTTTTCAATGTTGTTCAGAACATCTCACCCAACCTAAGCTTTCTCTTTCAGCATATGCACAGAAAGGAGCATATTATAATTGCTAATGTGAGAGACAGGAAACATGTGGAGCATGGCAAGACTACTTTAAGTTTTACATATCGAACCATGATATATATAAATAGATGGATTCACTTCAGAAGCTCGAAATACTGAAATCTCGAATTTTAGTATCTCGAGCCCAAGAAGTTGAATCTACAAAACAACGAAAACTAAAAATTGTGAAATTCAAAACCTCGAATACCGGAGATTTTGAATTTCACGGTTTTACTACATACACACACACGCCATCCACCACACAAACACATAATCACCCTCCTACATGAAAGCAAGGAGGCAATCCCCCTGCACCCCACATCCCCCTACTTAAATATTCTCACTCCGAGGTCGTACTACATAAAAACACACACAAAACATCACCACACAAGCTACTTTCTCTTCGCACACACACATCACAGCAACAAAACACACTGACAAACACCACAGCCCCTTCCCAAACCCCTTAACACACACACACACACTTACCTGAATACATGACCATAGTGGAACTTTAGAAGCGTGAAATTCAAAACCTCTGGTATTCGAGGTTTTGAATTTCAAGGTTCTAAACTTTCGCTATTATGTGGATTTGGCTTCTTGGGCTCGAGATACTGAAATTCAAGATTTCAGTATTTTGAGCTTCTGAAGTGAATCCATATATATATATGGGATGTATCGCCGTATTAGACGTGAATTAGGTACATTGATTTCCTGCTTTTTTATATCCAATATTTATAAGCAGATTAGATATGTGTATAAATAATGTGTTTATGTTTAGCATTTGCTTTTTATACCTCGATGTATGTCAGGTTGAGACAGCGCTAAATTATGTGAAAGGTTGGACGACTATGCAATTTTTTGGTGAATGCTGTCTCTTATTAATTTTGTTTATTTTAGCACTTGTACTTACATCTTTTGAACACCACCATTGAGTGCTGTTTGGAGACCTAGGATGTGGGGGTCCGTTTGCTGAAAATGCGTTTATGTTTGTCTTTGCGTTTTATGGATCGACATTTTGGCTATATATATTTATATGAATTTAGTGAAAGTGTTTTATGTGTTTTATTCTAAGCCATTTGGCTTAGATATATTGAATGAATGTAATCCTAAATGAAGGAAGTGACGAAATGGTAAACTTACTTCACCACCAATAGGTTTTGAGGGAGGGAGTATTTAAATCCGAATAACTAGTAATTGTTGTATTGTCTGAAGAAGCCGAAAGGTGAAAGCGCTAACAATAAAAACAACTTTAAAGATATTTTTGGATTCGTGGTTCGTGGTCTGAATAGCCAGTAACAGTATCTTACAGCTGTAGAACTATTGACTTTGGTGTCTACTATTGCTGAAGAGTTGGACATTAACAGCCTGGTTACTACTGTGGCGACGTTTAGACTTGATATTTGCTATTTATTTATTGCCACGGTGGTTTTTGTGGTTCGGTACGGTGTTGTGATTATTACCATATATATATATATATATATATATATATATATATATATATATATATATATATATATATATATATATATGGGTCTACCTGATAACACTGACACATCAAAACACCGACAACGAAATAACTGACATGACAAAACCGAAAGAAACCGAAAGTTCAAAAACATGAAACTTCACATGCCCGACAAACCACAATCCTGGCAATCAACAAAACAAATACCTTTCCTGAAAAACACACACACAACACAAGCACACCAAAAACCTTACAAACCTACACTAAACCTTACATATACAACTATCTATGCACTAACCTTAACCCAAACCCTAACCATAAGGTCTGTCACTATCTCACACTTACCTTACCCGCACCCTAACCCTAACTCACTTAATTGGCCCCCTAACCCTTAAGTCTGTCACTATCACACACTTAACTTACCCGCACCCTAACCTTAACTCACTTAATCGGCCCCTAACCCTCAAGTCTGTCACTATCGCACACATACATTACCTGCACCCTAACTCTAACTCACTTAACCCACCCCTAAACCTAAAGTCCATCACAATCGCACACTTACCTGACCCGCACCCTACCCTAATGTCAGTCACTATCACACACTTACCTTACCCACACCCTGACCCTAATGTCTGTCCCTATCGCACACTTACCTTAACATGTCGGTGTTCTCAGTATCGGGATTCTCAACTGTCGGTCTTCTCTGTTGTCGATCTTCCGGTGTCAGTGTTCTCGTCATCAGTGTTTAGGACTTTCGGCGTTTTCAGGTAGACCCATATACATATATATATATATATATATATATATATATATATATATATATATATATATATATATATATATATATATATATATATAACACACACACACACACACACACACACACACACACACACACACACACACACACAGAAAGACATTTATATTATATCTAATTTTTGGTTCCTTCCCCACTATGTCTCCCTCCATGATACTTTTGGCACCTTTCCCACTGTGTCTCCTTCCTGCACAATACTTTTGGTACCTTTCTCACCATGTCTGCCTCCTGCATGATACTTTTGGTACATTTCCCACTGTGTCTCCCTCCTGCATGATACTTTTGGTACCTTTCTCACCATGTCTGCCTCCTGCATGATACTTTTGGTACATTTCCCACTGTGCCTCCCTCCTGCATGATACTTTTGGTACTTTTCCCACTATGTCTCCCACCTAAATGATACATTTATTATCTTTCTAACTGTGTCTCCCTCCTGCATTATACTTTTGAAACCTTTCCCACTATGTCTCCTACCTGAACGACACTTTTGGTACCTTTCTCACCATGTCTGCCTCCTGCATAATACTTCTGGTACATTTCTCACTGTGTATCCCTCCTGCATGATACTTTTGGCACCTTTCCCACTATGTCTCCCACCTGAATTATACTTTTGGTACCTTTCCAACTGTATCACCTTCCTGCATGATACTTTTGGTACCTTTCCCATTATGTCTCCCATCTGAATGATACTTGTGGTACCTTTCCAACTGTGTGATACTTTTTGTACCTTTCCCACTATGTCTCCCACCTTAATGATACTTTTGGTACATTTCCCACTGTGTATCCCTCCTGCATGATACTTTTGGTACCTTTCCCACTATGTCTCCCATCTGAATGATACTTGTGGTACCTTTCCAACTGTATGATACTTTTTGTACCTTTCCCACTAAGTCTCCCACCATAATGATACTTTTGGTACCTTTCCAACTGTGTCTCACTCCTGCATGATACTTTTAGTACCTTTCCCACTGTGTCACCCTCCTGCATGATAAAACCATCACACTGAATTGCAGATACAACAGCTACTACCCTCCCCTGGCCCTGGGCATAGCTGTGGCTGCTGTGGCAGAGAGGTCTTGGGGTACCTCATTAAAGAGAGGTCAGTTCTCTCCTCAGCATGTAGCCAAGCTCAATTTCTCATTGTGGCTCAGTCGTTTTGACAACAGACATTCAAGGTGGCCGTTTATAAAGTACAGCCATGGGGTAGCCTGTGAGCAGCATCTCTTAGAGTGAACTGCAGATTTGCTTTTTAAGTGATTTCTTCTATTGGACAAAAAAAAAACAGAACTTTAAAAAAAAAATAACAGCACTCAGGAATGAAGGTAACATGCTGTAGTCACTAAAAAATGTTGTTTAATAAACTTGATTAAGAGCTTTTGTCAGAACAAACCTGACTTCATAAGAATCTAGTTACAAAATACAAAAAGAGGCTTTTAAAACCCTCAGTTAATCACATAATATTGACCCAATTAAACACCACCCATTTTTAAAGGAAAACAACATAACCTTTTAAAACTTTAAAACATATTGTGTTTTATACTTTATAAGATAGAAGTCTCAAAGTACTGGCTATTGAAATACATTCACTTAGCCCAAGGAACACATTAGCTCATAGTCTGAGTTGCCATAACGTCTCCCTCTCCTCAATTAAATCCTCCCAAGGTCCACCTCTAGGATTTCTTACCACAGTGTCCAACCCATAAAAGACAAACCTATGCTCAGGGTATTTTTCTATATGTTTTACAGAGAGCTATTTCTGTCCATCTTTCTGATACTTGCCATGTGATCATATATTCTTTCTTTAAATTTTTTGCTGGGTCTTCCCCACCTAAAAGCATTTACGCTGTTGGCACTTAGCCAAGTAGATCACCCACCCACCCACCCCCCCCCCCCCAGTGTTGCAATTACAATGAAAGGAAGCAAAAATGTTAGTTCAATTAACCTGAACCTTGTCACCCTCCAGAATATACTTGCATTGTCCACAACAATTGGATTTGACTGTACCCCACCTGCTACTAGTAGAAACCTGTCAGTCTCCCTTTTCCTCAAATAAATTCTTAAGGGATCTACCTCTCCTATACACAATAACTGGTCTTGCTCCAATAACAAGATCAATCCCTTCAAAGCAAGAAAAAAAATCCCAATATTTTCTCAATATACCAGTAACAACCTCATGTACCTGAGTAAAAGTAGTAATAAGAGAACAAGAATATTCATTAGTTCCTAGTGTAACCCACTGCTTAACCACTTGAGTTTGAGCAGTACCTAAAAGTGGAAACAACTCACCATCTTCTCTCATGTGTAACATTCCCTGATGTACCTCAAAATTAGGGACCTAGGGTATCCCCTAGCCATAAACATTGCCTTCAGTAAACAGTCATCAGATATCATATGGGCTAACCTAATATATTGCCCCTTAACAATACCCCTCTTCTGGTTATCAGGATGGGTATTGTCATAGTGCAAGAGGCTGTAAGAATAGGTAGGTTTTCTATAAATATTGCTAACCAGCCTATGCCTACAGTAATCTTTACATAGACAAACATCCAAGTAGTTGGTAGTATCCCTATTATAATGATAGGTAAACTCCAAAATATCCGTAATGTTATTCAAATAATCAATAAACTCATGGGCCTCATTTTCATCACAGTCCCACGCTATAAAGATGTCATCCAAAAATTGCAAGTATAATTTCCAGGGGAACAGCTACAAATTTTTCAAACAGGTATTTCTTCTCCCATTGTAAAAGTACCACATTGGCAAACAATGGGGCACAACAGGCCCCCATTGCCACACCATTGGTTTGATGAAAATACTGCCCAAGACATGTGTGAATGAGCGTGCCTTCATTGAAGGTTGGGCATCGAGCTGGCACCTCGGCACCATAAAAATCTATTGCCAATCAGTGGACCGGAGTTCTGCTGTGGCGACCCCTAACCAGGAAAAGCCAAAAGAAGAACAACAATGTGCACAAAATTCTTCATTAACACAATTTCCAAAAGGGTGGATAAAACATTGACTTCATTGTTACTAAACAATCTTGTTTCATGCAAAAATTCACTGAAGAATTCTAGTCCCACATTGTGGGAATAACATTAAACAAGTTAACAATGTCAATTGTTAAAAAACTTAAGTTGTCAGAAAACTCTACTCCACCCACTTTGAGAAGAAAATCCCAAGAATCTCGACACAAATGCTCATATTGCTCTAAAATGCCTTTTACCATAAGATCAATGTACTTAGCCAAGAAATTGGTTTTAGAGGTACCCTAGTTAACAATTGGCCTCATAGGAAGATCAGTAGTTTATTTGTGAACCTTTGGGATGCCAAAAATAGAGGGAATACAGGGAAACTTAGTATAGAAATAGGTGTATAAAGCAACATCAATTTGCTCCTGGTCTAACATATCTTGTAACCAGAAATAAATTCTGGAAACTATATTAATAAAATTATGGGAGGTCTCCACATAAAATTCCTGACTATTAAGAAACTTAAACATTTTGCTAAAGTAGTCAGTTTTATTCATAATAACAACCCACCCACCTTTGTCAGGTTTCATTACATGAATATTCCTACACTTAACAAGTTTTAGTAACAACAACCTTTCACTGTCATTTAAATTATTACACACCTCAGCATCAGTGCCATTCAACATTTTCCTTAAATCAAATTCACATAGTTTTTCAAATAAAATTATAGGCAAAGTCAAAAGAGGACTGAACATGTTATTTCTCTGAACACAGTCACCGTAGTTCATGTAGTCTTTGCCATTAAACAAAAGTTTCATATTTAGTTTACTCACAAACAACTTTAAATCCAGCAGAATATTTTCAATATTTATATCACAGTCAGGAAGTTCCAAAATTTTCTGAAGTATAATTAAACAACTTAAAGTCCCCGGCAGAGTTAGATACAATAGCTGGTACGCACATATCACAGTGGCTGTCCAAATGAGCAATACTCACATACTCATATTTCAATAATTCCTGCTCTGTTGCCAATTCTGTTGCCCCCTACACTGATTCTGCTCTTCTTTCCACCATTCCGATTCCAGTGGCTGAGAACACTTCAGCAAGAACTTACAGTACCATTATTTGTATTATTCACTAGGGCATATAAATATGGGGACGTTCCTCGTGATTGGAGACGTGCTTATTAAACCTGTCTTTAAGGGAAAGGGGAGGAGGACAAACCCAGAATCATATCAACCCTTAAGTCTACTTTCATGTTGTGGAAAAATAATGGAGAAGGTAATACTGGATAAGTTATTGTCAGAACTGGACAGGATGGGACTTGAAACCATATATCAGGATGCATATGTTGAAAATAGATCTATTACCACCTGTAACATGATGTTCTATAACAATATAATAACAGCTATGAATGAAAAATTGTGTTGTGATGTCATTTATATACACTTAACTTTAGCATTTGACAGGGTCATACACAAAACACTTATCAATAAATTAGTACAACTAGGTATTGATGTACTCTTGATAAAATGGATAGCTGCATGGCTTACAAATAGGATATGGCAAGAATCATACGACAACTAGCCAGGTGAAGTCCTTGGTTACAGTCAGGGTGTCCCACAAAGCTCTGTCCTAGGCCCTTACTTGTTTATATTGTATCTTTCAGACTTAACTTTTTCATTTGAGGTGTTCTACAGTATATACGCAGACAACCTGAAACTAGGTAAACTGATTACAAGTGTAACAGATAAGGCATGTCTGCAAAATAACTTGGACTAAATTGACCATTTGGGCACAGGAGGATAATATGCTGATAAATACATCAAAAACTAAGCATATGAGATTTGGGAAACATAAACTGAAAGGTGACTATTTAATACAGCGCACAGTGGTTAAAACTGTAGACTCATTTAAGGATCTCGGTATATGGGTAAATTTATCTATGAGTTTTTCTAATCATATCAACCAATCGGTTAATGATAGCTATAAAACTATAGGTTGTATAAAACAATTTATAAAGTCTAGGAAATTAAAAATAATTAGGTCATTCTTTGTTAGTTATATTAGACCCAACCTTGAGTATGGAATAACAATATGGAAACCCTATAAGAAAACAAGCCTGAGTAAACTGGAAAGAGTACAGTGGAAATATACCAAGGACATCCATGGATGTGAAAATCTAAGTTATTATGAAAGACTAAAATATCTGAACTTGTACAGTGTCTCTTACATATATTTAAGAGGAGATCTTATTCAAGTGTATAGGGTATTTAGGGACAACTACCTCTGGGAATGTTTGGGGTTATCAAAAAAATACTAGAGAATCATCAGATAACCTATGTAAAAGATTCTATAGGAATGAGAAGTGTACTAATTGGTTCTCTGACAGAGTAGCTGATGCATGGAACAAACTACCAAATTATATTAAAGAAAGAATTAGTTTAGATATTTTTAAGTACAGCCTGGACACTTATTATGGAAACAAGTGTTTTGGTATATTGGCAAGCTAGAAGGGCATTTATGCCTGTGCTGGAAATAGTTGCATGTTTGTATGTGTATGGCTGGTTCCTCTGGTTTCTCTGGTTCTGTATCCATGCAGAACATCTCAAAACTAGCCTCTCTAAAAGGACTGAATGCTCATCATGTCCGCCTGCTCCATTCTACACTCCATCCCTGCCAGAAACCTCTGTGAAGTCATCCCGCCTCTCAAAGGCACTGATTGGTAAAGGGTAATCTCTTCTTGTTTGATATTCCAGTCGATCGTGCTCCATTTTTTCTCTTTCCTCTTCAGTATATCATTAAAAGCATGATTGGTCCTCTGGGTTGTTGGAGTAAGACCAGTTATTGTATATAGGAGAAGTAGATCCCTTAAGAATTTGCTTGAAGGAAAGGGAGACTGACAGGTTTCTACTAGTAGGAGGAGGGGAAAGTTTAAATCCAATTGTTGTGGACAATGCAAGTATATTCTGGAGGTTGACAAGGTTCAGGTTAATGGAATTAACATTTTTACTTCTTTTCATTGTAATTGCAACACCAGGGGGTGATCTACTTGGCTAAGTGCCAATAGTGTAAATGTTTTTATGTGGGGAAGGCCCAGCGAAAATTTAAAGAAAGAATATATGAGCACATGGCAAGTATCAGAAAGATGGACACAAATAGCTCTCTGTATAAACATATAGAAAAATATCCTGAGCATAGGTTTGTCTTTTATGGGTTGGATACTGTGATAAGGAATCCTAGAGGTGGACCTTGGGAGGATTTATTCGAGGAGAAGGAGACGTTATGGCAACTCAGACTATGGGCTACTGTGTTACTTGGGCTAAATTCATGTATTTCAGTAGCTAGTACTTTGAGACTTCTATCTTATAAAGTATAAAACACAATATGTTTTAAAAGGTTATATTGTTTTCCTTTAAAATGGGTGGTGTTTAATTGGATCAATATCATGTGATTAACTGGGCATTTTAAAATCCTGCTTTTGTATGTTGTAACTAGATTCTGATGGTCAGGTTTGTTCTGATGAAAGCGCTTAATCAAGTTTATTAAACAACAATTGTTTTAGTGACTGTAGCCTGTTACCTTCATTCCTGAGTGCTGGCTTTGTTTTTTTTTTGTTTTTTTGCTTCTTCTATTGGGTCAACAGCAGTGGCTGTGGACCTTTGAAATGTGTCAACTGACCTTCCTTCTGGGTCCCAATAAAGTTCCTATAGACTAGTCAGCAGTTATCATATTGTCCATGCACCACTCTATCCAGAGTCAAGTGTGTCCTCAACTTATTATGTTCCAATCCCCACTTGTATATTTTCCAGACCTACTGAGATTTATCCACTGTCTGTAAATTTATGTATGTCTCACTCCTGATGTGTCCACATCCACATCTGATTGCCTGTACTTTTTTGTGCCTCCTCATTTGTCTCCAATCACTACCCTTACTCACAATTCCTCTGCTGTTTCACATTCACCTTGCCCTCATCACTTCTCACTCTATCTATAGAAGAGTAGACTTGCCCCCACTGAAGTGTGTGCACTCTCATTTCCCTCAACTGAATGTTTCCTACCTGCTTTTCCTTTCTGTGCATCCCAGCATATTTTATTTCTATCTTTCCTACTTGCCACCACTCCCCTTTTCTTATCTTTCATGAAACCAGTAGGCATCCAGCTTCTCAAATACTAGACAAGTGTTTACAGTCTGCTTTATCTAATTATTTCATGGCTCTTTTCAACAATCACCTGCAGTATGCTCTAACTCACATTGTCTGCTACAGTTGTGCTACAGTTTGTGTAGTACCCCACGAGGAGTTACAAGACAGCACATAGTAATTGCCAAAACAGCCTTGTTATTCTGATTCCATCTAGCTCTGCTTGACTACGGACCATTTGCAGTTTCGCTGACTTGGTGTGCTCCCCTTCTCTGACCGGAGTCTTCTGCACCCAGGTAAACTTTACTCGCATCCTATTATGTAAGCATGCATTTTGTTGTACTGAGTCACTGCTGTATCATGCAATCCCTATTGAGGGGCACATCTCTATGAATTCTGTCCACAACATACATGTGCTCTAATTCCTTAATGAATAAGCTTTCACTTTTTAATCTTAAAAATTTATGTCAGTGTGAGCTTGATTTTAAATAAGAGTTCTGAAAAAAATATATATTTTTAGAAATGTTTATTCAGGACTCTTCCCATCACAGTAGAACATTTTAAAGTAACTTAAAAAAATCAAGAATGTTGGATTAACTTTATGAGAATACAGTTCATGAACAGGAATGTGTACTTTATAAATTATTGTTAGCTTAATGCACTGCAGAGGCATGAGTCATTATCTGCCACTTAATCTCGAATGAACATTTCCTGCCGCACCGTACAGATTATTTATAAATTGCACCAAAATATTCAGTCAGCTATATGCTTCTAATGACTTTTATATATGAGTTCATCTTTTACAGATTATTAGATAATAATTATTTGTTAGCCCCCATTACTGAAGGCCTGATTTGCCCAGTAGCAGTAAATATTATTGATACCAAACTCTTGAAAACCTGCATTTTTCTTGTGTTTAATACAGGGCATTTAAACTGCTGTAAATCCATTTTGTGTAATTAGTTGTTTACTTTTTTGGTAATGGTGCATTTATACTTTCTTTAGCTGACAATGGTAGCAATAGCTCTGTACAGTACTAAGCTTCAAACATATCTGAAGATATATTTGCTTCAGCCATAAGGTGTCTCTTAAAATGCATAACTCTATTAATACTACTTACAAATGAGTCATATTTTCCAGGTATGTCTACCTGATGTTTATTTTACTTCTTCTTATACATTGTTCTCTTTTTGCCATGTATGTCAACTGTCTAATATTGCACTTGACCAAACAAGGTTAATGTTGGGCTATTTCTCCCCAAGGAACCATTCCTGGTTACTTGTCGATAAAACAAACATGCACACGTATGCACACACAGACATATAGAGGAATCCATTTCATGTTAAATAAACTGATAGTGCATTTCCTCAAATATTATTTTTTTGCTAGTTTATTATTTATGTATAAATGTATTAGTGCATGCATGTATTTATGTTGTTGTCTTGTTGAACTCTAATCACTGGGCCAAATGTACATTTTTAGTATCAGCCGAGGAACTCTGTCAGAGTCCTACAGTAGGCCTAAGGCAGATTCAAGTGATGCAGGTATTCACACTTATTCACTGCAGGATTTCAAGTGCTTAAAATGAGCATTACAGCAGGATTAGAATATAGCAGATATATCCAGTGTTTGCAATGTGAAGTCTGCATTTGAATTTATCTGTACTGGATGAGCGAATGAATAAAGCATTTAGTCTGCTTGTAGGTAGAGCTACTGCGGAGCTCTAAAAGGAACTCAGAGCTGTTTACACAGTAAGAAGAAGTAAGCTCAGTGTTGTTTAGAAATCACTGCTACTCAATGGGCAAGGTGATACTTAACTAAAAAGAAGTAGGGAAGCATTCTTATTGGAGTTTTCTATGGAAAACAAAATCCAAAGTCCAAAAGTCCCTTTTCATGACAGAGTTACCAGAGTTCAAAGATGAAACTGAAGGGCTTGTTGCACTCATTTAAAGACCAGATATATTTGATTATGGCTCCTCTAGTGTTTAAGGGGAATGATTGTCAGTGTGGGTAATCTATCCCAATTGGGATCAGTGGCTAATTATAAAGACAGGTTAATTCCTGTTCACAAGAAAAAAAAAAAAACTGAGCTCGTAGCAATGACTGAAAAGCCAGCTTTTACATGAGACTAACTGCTTGCACCTTATTATTTTTATTATTATTATTATTATTTGAGAGGGAGGTAATATTTCACTGTTCTAATTTTCTGTGCCAGTGCTTTTATTCCTGTTAGCAATCTTAGCTAGATAATTCAATGTGGTAGGAATGATCAAACATTTGTTTTCAGAATGTCAGTACTGGAAAGCAAAATCTTTGGATCACCTCATCCTAAGGTAAACAGATTGTTATTAGACTTTGGATTAGGCATTTACTACATGCTCACGGTTTTAAACAGCACTTTGCAATCACTAACAAATGCCAGCAGCCATTATAGCTTAACTGTAAAATGTTGATGAAAAATGTGACTGTGATTGTAGAATGAATTTGGGACAATCTAAAATGATTCCATCTGTTGATAGCCTATCTAACCATAAGAACCTCACAAAAAATCATTTTATTTTGTGGAACTATCTTGTGATCCCTTTTGCTCTCATGCTTTTGACAACTAGGGATCAGGATGATAATAGTCACACCTCTTACAAAGAAATGATGATGTCAGAGAGTGATATCACACCTGGCAACTGTTTCCAAGCATATGTGAGTACTAACTAAATGTTGCCTAAAATATTATACTGTTCTGCAGGTTTATGGAAAGTATGTTTTACTAAAGCGTGCTATTACCTAATCACAAATCACTCATATTTTTTAAGACAGAAATAGAAGAATTGAAGAATCAGTACAGTACAGATCAATGAACCGCTAAAAAATGAATTCAGTGAACCTAAAAAGAGCACTCTATATTATTAATAAATGATGTGTGTGATGTTTGTGTCCGGTGTAATATTTATTGGAAATAAAAGGGTTTTAGTGCTTCCAACATTTTATATGCATTGAACAGAGCAATTTAGCGTTCAGGAAATGTACCCTACTGCTACACATTTTAAATATATTTCCTACTTTTTTGTACTGACAAGCTGGACAGATGCATTTAGACTTACATTCTGCATAACTCTTCCATACAATAATGACAGAATCAGATGATACTGCTGAATGTGTTTGACAGAATAATTATATAATCTCAACAAGCAGCCAATTTGTTCAGTAACTGTACTGTATATTATACATTGCTGACTGCACGTTCACAATGATATGGTCTGTCAAATATGTTTCAAGTATAGACTTCTATATTTAACAAATCTTGTCTCATTAACTGAATTATTTCTGCACTGCAGATGCTCTGTATTCTGTATTCCAAGCTCACCTAAATAATAGATATAACATATTCAAGACCTTTAGTAGCAGCTGATATACTATAATAACAGTACTTTTCAGACACACTCTAACCATAAAAATTGTTTACACTAGAACAGTAGTATAGTGATGTGTACTGCAAACAACATGATAATAAATATGACAGGCATTGGGCTGTCTAAATACTTTGAGCAGAAAATGGTGTGTGACTAAGGGTCATGAAATACCTTCAAAAATGAATTTGTTAATGAGTCTGAACTATGCAACTGCTCTTATCCTAGGCTCAGCACTACATATAAAAGTCACAGTATGTACAACAAGAGACATAGCTTTTAGGCCACAAGCTGGCATCCCATCTCCCTGAGTTAGTGCGTATTCTGCTTGCCACTTAATCCCTGACTATCCATCAAACATCATTTTGACCTGGTACTGACATCCTTATGGGCTTACTGTTACAACCCAAACATGTAGAAGCTAAAAGGTAAGGGAAGGAAATGTTAAATATAATAAGAGAGAAAAGATGAGGAAATAATGAAAAAACAAACCTCTCTTTTTTGTGTATGTATATGTGTGTACACGTGTGTGTATGTACTTGTGTGTGTGTGTGTGTGTGTGTGTGTGTGTGTGTGTGTGTGTGTGTGTGTGTGTGTGTGTGTCATCATGAGTGAGCCTGATTATAATGGCAGTGATGAAGCTTAGTTAATTATGGGCACTAGAGTGTTTGGGGTTTTCGTTGAACAGTGTACTTTATTTAATCAATCAGGTATGCACATGCAAGTTTTTTGTGGGCCAAAATGCAGCCTGTTCTATAGTGTAATGTATTCTAATTTTGCCTGCCTACATTATGGTCATATATTTGGGAGGCTATCCCAAAAACTTCAGTGATATCAAAGGAGGAAGTCCAGCATACCTAGAGGATAGAGTCATGATCTAATGACATCTTATCCTCCTGAAATCATTTACTAATGACTTCCAAACAATCTTACATTTAGTTGACTGCTGTCAAATAGTCAGTACCTCAACCCATCATCTTCCACACCTAAGTGATAAAGGTCCATAGGTTCATTCAAATCTTGGAGTTCTTTCAGTCGGGCAGCATAGGACAGATGTTTGAGACCCTTTATCCTTTTGGTGAGGAACTTTTGTGGCCTCTCCAGCTGCTGCAAGTGTCGGGTCAGATACATTCCGAATGGGGCATTGTACTCAATCATTGGTCTGATGAGTGATGAGTATAGGAGACTATGACCTCCCTTGATCTAGATGAGAATCCCTTCATGATAAGGTGGGCAATGTAGAAGGTCTTCCTAACTACTTTAGCTACATGGGTGTCGAATGACAGACTACTATCAACCTGGGTCCCCAGGTCCCTGATAACTTCTTCTGTACTCAGTGGATTGCCACCTATTTGGTAGCTAGGGGTAACCTTGTTTTTCCTGAAGGGTATGACTATGCATTTTTGGCATTTAACTTTAGGCCATGGCTCTGGCACCAGTTATCCGCTTCTGTGAGACCCTTCTGAAGGATATCTGTGTCAGATGTGTTTTCTACTATGGTTTGCAGTCATCTGCAAACTTTGTCAGCCATAACCCTCCTGTGTTTGCTTGTACTTGGAAAAGTAGATGCCAAACAAGAGTGGGCCCAGGACTGAGCCCTGTGGTACACCACTTGTGACAGGCTTTGAGTCTGACATGGCGCCAGCAACTCTGACCCTGTGGGTTCTGTCACTCAGCCAGTTTGCAACCCATCTTGTGATGTATGGGTTAACATTTAAGCTGATGAGTTTTCAATGATACCCGAGTGGGGTATTGTATCAAAGGCCTTCGCCAGATCGAGGTAGGCTGTATGGACTGCCTTTCCTCATCAATGGCTTTGGTGACTGTTTAAAAGTCAACCAAGTTTAGAAGGCATGATCTGCCTTTGACAAAGCCAAACTGGGATGGATCCAAAGTCTGCAAATTCCCTATGTCTTTATTTATGAGGTCCATTATGATCCTCTCCATGGCTTTGCAGATAAGGCTTGTCAAGCTAATGGGCGGTAATTTCCAGGGTCGGTGGAGGCACCGCCTTTGTGAAGTGGGACCACAGTTGCAGTGCGCCACTCCTCAGAGGTAAGACTATGATTAAACAGCTGTCCTAGCTGTGGGTTTAATTCCTCGTTGAGTTCGTGGAGCACACAGCCGGGGACACCATCAGGTCCCATGGATGCTGTGTTTTTGCTTTGGAGAGAGCAGTTCTCACTTGAGATGTTTGGGGGCTGCAATTATAGATATCTCTCCTTTGGGGAGGGGAGAAGTTTGCACTGAACCTGTCAGCCAGTATGTTGGCAATGTCTGTAGGATCAGTAATCTTCACATCATTTTGAACTAGTTCTGAGCATATCTGGGAGTTTCCTCCCAGGTTTCTAACATAGCTAAAGAAGGCCTTATGATTGTCTTTTGAGTCTTTAGCTATTTTTCTCTCAAAATTTGCTTTGGATGATTTTATGAGAGCTCTTAGTTTTTACTTATAGTGATCAAGGGTGTCTTACCTTTTAAGGATTTTGCTCTATCTTGTAGTAGCTTCCTCCTTTTGTTGTAGAGTTTGTTTATGGCTGGGGTCCACCAGAGTCTTTGTTTTGCTTGGGATTGCCTTATCCATGCAGTCCTGCAGGTGCTGGTAGAAGGCATTTGTAAGTGATTCAGCGGCTTGAGTACTGTTTTCTGTGAGACCACACTAGTCTTTAGAAGTGTAGTTCTTTACTGTGCTCTTTTCTATTTCAGGTGGGGTGGGATGAGGACCTCCAGCGAGATTAGTTGTGATCTGATCTCACCAGTGAGGGGTATACTTCGGTGTTGAACATTGTGCTCCCATGTTCGTGATGATGAGATCAAGTATGTTTTCTCCTCTTGTGGGGATGGTGACTAGTTGTTCCATGGCATTTGAGTTTATGAATTCCAGGAACTTTTGGGCTAGGGTGTTTGGGCTTGAGTAGTGTTCCCAGTCTATATTAGGGTAATTGAAGTCACCTAGTATGATGGTGTTTGGTGATACATTTATCCCCTCTAGTGTTTTCAGGAAGGCCATGTGAGGTTCCTGAGTTTGTGAGGGTGGCCTGTAACATGCTACAATTTGCAGAGCAGTCTTGCCTATGGTTAATTGCACCTGGATGGTCTCCGATGCATCCAGTCTTGAGGTGTGGGTGTCTTTGATGAATATGGATACCCCTCCTTTCTTGGTATTGTCCGGATTTTGGGGCGGAACGCATGATAAGAGGTAAAACCTGATAGTGCTGGGGTGCTCTCAGGAGCCTTGAACCAGGTTTCTCTCACTGCACAGACATCGATGTTCTCCATACTGAGAAGGGCCTCGAGTGCATGCATTTTGAGATTTAGACTTCTGGCATTGAGCAGCATTACCCTTAGTTTTTTCCTTTTTTGTGTTCTAGGGTGGTAGGTTTAGAATTTGAGCCTTGCCTAAAAAGGCACTATGGGGGTGGCAAGAGCCTTTGCCAATATCCGAATCCCAGGGTGACAGGTGCAAGAGCGTGGCTTGTCCAGCATGTCATCCCAGGCAGACAGACATTGGATCCCCTTTGAATGACACCAGAGTTTAAGCCAATTGTTAAAGCTGATCATCTTATCTCTGTATTGTGGCATCATTCTTGGTGAAGGTAGGATACTGCTCAAGGTCAGGGTCATACCTGCCTGGGCTACATAATCAGAGAGCTCCTCAATGTCTCTTTTCATGTAGTCCAAGGACTCAGGTCGTTTACACCAGCGTGGACAATGACTGAGTCATATTTGTACCTGCTGTTGAGAGACCTGAGTGCTTGCGTTATGTGGCGGATTCTAGCGCCCAACAGGCAGCTTACTGTGACCTTCTCCTTACTCAGTCTGGTGCAGTGTGTCTGACTATGGAGTCACCAATGACTAGTGTGTCTGGCATTGTGTTTGGCCTTAAGGGCTGTGACTGTTTGACACTCTGACTGTGAGGTCTATGTGTTGCAGGTGTTGTGTTCTGAGGTGGTGGTTGTTTGGGTGTCTGCTTTGGTGGCCTCTGCTGTTTTGGTAGATTTTGATCAGAGCCGAGTATGTCTTTTGTGTTTATGTGTATGATTTGAGGTTGTGATGGTACTATGTGAGACTGGGTCTATAGTGTGTGTGGTAACCTTCTCCTCCTGACTGGTCTTGCCAGTCCTATGTTGAGAGAGCTCAGCCTCCAGTTTGGCCGTATAGTTGCATCTCTCGCATGTATTTGTGTTTTGTGGGAGGAGGAGAGGGTTGTCTGTGTACATGAGGCAATTGTAACATTGCCTCAATATTCCCAGGTTCACCAGCTGAGCAGGAGAGGACACTAGCAACTGATCCCTCGACATGCTAGAAGGACTAGACAAAAACTTTAAAAGAGATTCCGGGGACGTGAGTGACCGAGAAATGGGGGTTTGCCTTTTTGGGGTGCTATCTATAAGAGTGCCGTATCAAGGTAATAAGTACTGTAGGAGCAAGTGCTAGGTTTAACAGATAGAGAAAAGTCTACTTGGAGTCAAGTAGAGATGATCTTTTAGGTATTAGAGAAAGTGCTAGTAACAGGGATGCTTAAAGGTAAGATTGAAAAGAATGCACTCTGCAGTGTGCACTAGAGAAGTTAGATATGAAAGTAGGTAACTTGAGTTTTACCTGTTTAAAAAGTTAAGGTTTAGTGGAGAGTTACTATTTTTAAAACAGCAAGATGGACTGAAAGGGTGGTTACTTTTGTATTTTGGTACTATGAAATACTGTAGGATGGCCAATAAATTTAAATAATTGAAGGGGTGGGATTTCAAAAGTGATGGTTTTGTGATTACTCACATAAGCCAGTGAAAGTAGAGAGAAATGAGATATATGGTCAGATTAACATAAGAGGCGGGCAACTAGAAAGACAGTGGTATTTAACAAGACAACTTAAATGGGTGGGAGGGAGGTGAAAAATTCTGCCTGACTCAGAACAGAGAGAGCTGTGGTCTCTTTTGAAGTTTTAATATGCTGTTAAACAGAATGCAAGCAAAACACAAGGTAAAGAAAACAAACTACAGTATTCAAAATATAGAAAGGCAATACAGAAATACAAAAAATAACAGCAAACTAACCTTTCCTTCACAGCAAAGTGTAGCAGAGTCTGGATGAGCCTTTCTGGTCACCTAAGTGATAAAGGCTGTTCATGAGACCTGACATCGTTATATGATGTCAGAGAAGCCCAGCTTTATAAACAAGGCCTGGACCTGGACTAACTGTTCTCCTCCTTTTTCAGTCTTGTTTCTGTGATGTCCTTATTTTATTGTACTTCTACCTCTTTACCATTTTTAGGTATTTGCAGTTGGATGTTTATAGAAATGCAGATTTTTTCTTACCTTATCTCTGTCTCTTTGTAATATTACTTTCATCTGGTAGCCCACGATTTACTGAAATATGTTGATGGCACTTAACTCCACTAATAATGCAAAGTTTAGTACACTCACCAGCCAGAACTGTTTATCTTTCTGATTACTTATCTGTCATGCTGACTGAGATCCTCACCTCATGAAGGTCATATTTATCCAGTGAGATGTAACTTGCGGAAGAAGATCTGTTTACACATTTATATAGACTACAGACATATCATTTGAGGTGCTGAGAGTACAAATCACACCCCCATATTTATGCTATTTTCAAACCTGTTTGTACTGGAAATTTCCTTTAATAGTTCCATGTTGTATTCATCTCATATGTTTTTTTCTATAGTAGAATATTCAGCTATCATACATCACCCAGAGCACTTTATAATCCAAACTGCTAGAATATAATTTTGTAGATTATATTTTAAGCAAAGAAGCTTTGAAAATGCTTGGCCTACAACTTCAGCTTCACCTTCACTTTCACCTGAAGTAGAACTGTGTTTGCTTGATTTTCTTAATTACTGTTATGCTAAGCTTGTTCAAGCTTGAATTAATTACATATTATCGTGGTGTCAATATATGTTTATAGCCCAGATTTACTGATTTATTATACAACACTCTAAGAACTTGCTGGTTTTCAATATATTGCTTTACAGCTGTATACAGTTGTTGGCTTGTAATTCATATCTAGGTGTATTGCTCAAGAGATCATGCTACGGTTATTCTAAATTGTAGGTTTTGCATATCTATTATGGTTTGTAGTCTGCAAATTTGGAAACATGAGACATATAAATTTAAGTCTGCTATCTTTTATTCCAGGAACTTCCTATAAAGCTCAGTCACTTTGTAGTCTATTCAAAGTAACTCAGTGCAACAAGCACGCTAACAGTTCTTACAGTTCTAACTGCTTACCTCCAGGACTAGGCCAGAAACAGAAATAAACACAGGGCACTTTTTAAAACACTAGTACTATTAACTTGAGACATTGCTAGTGAATGTGAATTAATACTCATTTTGTGGAGTAAAAAAAGTCTAAAAGTCTAATTATTATTACTTAAGTGTAATTCACCTCCTTTTCTTCCAAAATCACTAGTGTTAGTAGGTTTTAAGAGGGACAGATCTAATTTACAAGCCAAATTTGGTGATAGTTTTGAGGGACTTTGCACTCCATGTTGGAGTACACAGAGCACAGGGACATGTATTTGAGTCAACTCAAAGTCAAATACACATACTGATAAGCAGCTGTGACAAGCTAGGTAACATGCAAGTGGAAAGTAGACAGCTAAAGTAGAATTTTTATTCTTAAGTGAAATAGGACTAGCAGCTTTTTAGTTTACCCTCTAACTGTTGAAGTAACTGTCTAAGATCAGAAGTAAACTCACATATTTGAAGAGGTATACATTCATTTGATCGGCTGGTGGATGACCGATCGGAAAATGTTCAAAAGCAGTGCGGCAAATTCTCATAATTGCGAATGCAATTATTGCAAATCACAAAACACACCCCCTCCCCCGCCTTTTTGATCCATGGTAGCACTTGTTTAGGTGGTAGAGCGGTCAGAAATGTCGCATTCGGTGTTATGTATGACATTCTGACCATCCCGCAAGGGGAAATTTGGTAATAACATTCAGTGTTATACCCGATGGAGGAAGGTTAGCTCACTCAAATTAATGTATTCCATTTGAAGAATAGGGAGCAGCAAATATTTTTTCTTTCCTTTTACACTTACTAAATACAATCTCACTTTTATTACCTTATTCCAAAATTTTGGACGCTAGACTTTAGACAGAAAAAATATATTTGTGCCTCTGTGTCTCCAGTATCTGAACAGATTTAGGTATGACCTGATCGATTTTGAAGACCTTTGCATTACTTATAAGACATCAGCTGCTGGTGCATACATTCTGTACTATCATTGTTCTTAGATAAGGTAAATCATGTGATAACTGTTGTGTGCTATTTTTAGTTACCCACTAAAGTGTTATTTAACAGGAATTTTTTTAATAGCTACATTGATGTACACTTCAGTAAATAAAGGCCTGCTAATCATACCTCTCAACCTCTTAGTTCAAGAAATCCAGACAAAACCTAAAATAATGGGGGGAAGGCCCACACAGATTTTAAATATTACTCTTGTAAGCTTAGAAAGCTGCTATAATCACAGGATTTGTGTTAGCATGCATTTTCTTAAGTATATGAAGTCAGAAACTTAAATGTATGTTATTATTTAGTGATTTTGGTCTACAGTGATTTGAGAGAAGACCACAAATTTTATGAGGAATAGACTAAAAATATAAGGTGAAAATCTGGACCGTTGAGAAGTATACTGCAAACTAAGTGCCTAAAAAGTATACATTCTGTTCATGGATCACAGGCAACAGGGCTCAGCAGATCTCAGCTTCTGTCCTGAGGAGGTTTTCCTTTGGCCTAACTTGTTACTCCCCCGCTGCTTTTGTGGCAGTATGATACAGTCCTTGGGGCATGCAGTTTGGATCTGAGGCATATCACCCCACCTCAGTAGCAGCTCAGCCAAGTCACACTGCTACAAGCTGACCATGCCTCCTCTGGCAATGTCCCTAGCCTCCACCAGGGATCGATGTCTGGAGATGCACATGTACCACCTCTCCCCCAGGATGGGCATGCCCATCCCTCCCTGCCACTCCATCAGTCACCCAAGATGCTAACTGAACACAGTGTTTTACCATGCTAGAACAGCAGAGAGAATTCTGGATGTAGGCCTAACCAAAGAGGAAGGAGTCAAGGACATGCAACTGAAGTTATCATTAGCCAGCAGTGATGAGGTCACTGGGTGCTTTAGAATAGAGGAAGGGTAAGGACAGGAAGAAAGAGATAATGGTGCCGGATACTAGAGGAATGGATTGTGATGAACTAGAAGCGAGGGTTAGATAGAGTTGGGGAACTAGAGATACATTGATGGTGTATGCAAACTATGAGAATGGGTTAAGGATGGAGTGCTCAACGTTATGAAGAAGGGTCTGAGTAAAAGACAAACCAACCAAAGAGGAGGCTGATGTAACTACACAGAAAGGTGAAGTTAGCAGTAAAAGTGAATGTAAAACATGGCCATTTCTGTACTCAAAACATTGTTGTACTGTACCCTTTGTGTGTGTAACTGTTAGCAGTAAAAGTGAATGTAAAACACGGCCATTTCTGTAATCAAAACATTGTTGTACTGTACCCTCTGTGTGTGTAACTGCATGTACACTGCTTGTAGCAGGGTGCACTTCTATGTATAATGCTACATTTTAATCCCAGTTTGCCAAGACAGTGATGACTTAAGTAGGCAGTGGGTGGGGGTGGGAAATCGCACTTGCACATACAAAGTACTTCGGCCATAGTTACCCAGTAGGTTTTATTTAATATATATTTATTTATTTATTTGAATGTGTGGGCTATGTACTCTGCTGTATGTGGTGAGCTCCTTGGGGGTTAAGGTTCAGGAGACAGCACATACCATTAACTACCTTGATAGGGCTACACCTATCACAATACATTGACATATATGGTCACTTTAGTGTTATTCTTCAAATGCACTGTTTGCATTCTGTTAACAATAAACCTTTGCTTATTCTTTTTTTTTAATTTTATTTTGCAACATAGGAAGATACTAACACAGAAATCTTATCTACAATATGAAATTAGAGCAGCTAGTCCCCCTGACCCCTTTCTTTGTGAACTTTTCAGTTAAATTGCCTTTATGTACTCATTTACATTATATTAATGTTTGCTTTCTTCACATTTTGTATTCCTCTGCAGGCATACCTCTCAACTGTACAGATTTTCTCAACATGTCTAGATTTTGGCCTCATATTTTTCATCCGTCTTTCATATACTTGTGATTTTCTGGCAAATTAGTGGTAAATCATTACAGATTGAAGTTATAAAATGATGACAGACATTTAAATTTCAGACTTCATATCTTTCAGAAAATTCATACTACTTCAACACCTGTTATTCTATCAACTGTCTAAGTTTGTAAGAGCAATATTTAAAAATATAAAAAAAAATTCGATATTTCTGGGCCTTTGTCCCACTTGTATTTATGGCTTTGTCCATTTTCTTGTTTCTTGTTCTAAGAGGTTGTGAGGTATTTCTGCAGGTCCAGAACAGCCTGGGTCACCTCAGTTGCTGTTGTCTGCCTGTCAGTGTGGGAGAAACTGTGGTTCTTCTCCTGTGGGCAACCAGGGTCATTGTTACAAACAGGGGTAACTTCAGCTACAGGCAGTAGTGTATGCTGCAGCTGAGACAGTACTGGAGGCACAGTGGGTGTCACACTTGCCTCTCCTGTATTAAATGAAAGACTCGGTGAACTGTCAAGGTCCAAATATTGAGTCATGGGAGATCACCTCCTCATCACTGGAAATCATCCAACCAGAAGCCACTGGACAGATTTTGGTAGTGTATTCGTCCCGTCTCCCCTATCCTCCCCCAACATCTGTGCACCCATCCCACTCTATATATGCACAGCCATCGTGAGTTGTCCCATGTCCTTTTGGATCATTAGTTGTACATCTTCTTTTGCTATGTCTTCCCTATCCCTTGTGAACCCTACCTACTCTGATCACATACTTGTCACTCTTTTTTGAAGTTTGTCACAATACCATACCCATCTTTCTTGTCTTTTTCTTTTGGCACGTCCTTTAGCTCTTCCCCTAGTTAGCATACTTTCTCTCGCTTCCCTGTATCCTTCTACTTTTTCCCTTATATATGTCATAGAAAGAGGCTCTCTCCCCCCAAAAGAACTAATACAATATCCTCTCCCATTTCTAATAGCACAATTTTTATTTGTCATTCTTCTGCGCCCCTTTTCTTCTCTTCCCTGTCTCTCAGCCTTGCTATACACACCCTGTCTATCCATCTAAATGATATAGACTGGTGCCCATTACTTACTCAGTAAAGCAGCTGCTATAGTGGCTCTATCAGCTTGCCAGTGCAACTATACTAAGGCATGTGCAGCTTCTTGCAGGGAAGCTGTGTGGTATTAGTGCAAGGGTTGCACCTTGTTGGCTTGCTTCGGTAACTTATGAAGTAACACCAAATTTCCAAGTGTGTGCACTCCTTACCTGTATGTGCAACTATTTCCTACACACATTATTTCATCTCACATATGCTGGGAAGTTTACTTAGGTGACTGTTCAGTGGATATACACATGTAAACATCAGCACCGTAGGTTCACATACTACATTAGCATATTGTTGAATTACCACTGTTCACAGATTTGCTTTTCACACTTGTACAGACTATGATGACAATAAATATTACCCTTGAAATCATAAGTTGTCAAATTATTGATAGTCACTAAGAAATTTAGCGAGAATATCTGGATAACACAGTCTAAGACCATCTTTAATATATGTTGATGTCCGGCTTGCAATACTGTGATGGGCCACACAGAGAGACATGGCTTTTGAACATTCAACAGCACCAGACCCCAAAATTATGGCTGACTCCTCTGTTTCCACTGTAGGTACACCACACATAGCCACCCACTCAGGTTCATACAATTCTACACCATCATCTAATCAGTTGCCATAATGATTAAGGTCTTCGCCTCCCATGTACAAGGTGCAAGGTTCGATCCTGACCTCTGGCCAATGCCTCTTTGGAGTTTGCATGTTTTCCCTGTGCCTCCAAGGGTCTGAGCATTTCCATCTCAAACTCATAAATGAATGGAGCTGTAGGCAGCAGCACAGCCTGTACATGGTGCCCTATAGGTGGAAGAGATGTATAAACCAACTGTTTTGGGCATCTACTGTGGTGCACAGTATCATCAAGATAGGAGAACATGGATCAAAGATTGCATGCAGTGGCAGGGCTAACCACGAAATGCTGTGAAAAATGTCTCGAGGTGATTTGGTCATGTTGACTAATGTTGCCAAATGGGCACTGGTGAAATCATGGAGGCAAAGCCAGAGGAAAAAATTCCATGAAACAAGTTTGTAAGAAGATCATCACAAAAGTATTTCATGGATCATATCACAGGGCATAGGAAACAAGAAAGGCCCCACAAAGAAGCATGCAACATGCACAAACTTCTTGTGATTACAGATTTTTGTACATGGGAGTGCTTAAACAAATAATGCCAGCATAAAAGTGGTCTGCCAGAAAAATGAATGGTTTCTGTCCTCAGTATCATCACCACATAGAGAAGATCAATACGGAAAGAAACTTCATTTTACAGTATCAATCACACCTGGGAGTAATTAACAAATAAATGCACCACTGCATAAGACATTTATAATAGCAGTGTAACTACCATGTATCACAAAAGAACATATATATCATTATTGTACATATTGCAACATTTCAGTTTCTTCCCAGAAGACAAATATAAATTATTTCAGCTAAATTTCACAAGATACATTCCATTTAGAATATTATACAACCATTTTACATATATAGCGGCTCTCAGTTTTTTACTTAATTCTGTGTACAATAAGATTTTTCTTGTGTTTATCTGTATAAGCATAATATTTCTCAAGAAAACACTTTACAACACTATCTAATTTTTTTTTTTTTTTTGTAAATTATTCCAGAGGATCTAGTGACCATTCTGGTTTAAAAATAATATTCAACTGCATGATTTTAAACACAAGAATGAACTTTTCCCAAGGAAAAAAAAGTCATTTATGCTTCTTAACTGTCCAGATTTTTGCAGCATGCCCACTTTTTTGCCTCATATTTTTAGTCTGTCCCTCACATCACTTGTGGTTTCCTGGTAAATCACTGATGATTAAAAGCAATAAATAATGACACACAGTTGAGTTTCAGAGATTATATCCTTCAGAAAATGCATGACAACCCAAACCTTTTTATTCTAGCATCTTCATAACTTTATAAGAGCAATAAGAAGTCTGTCCCTTTTTTGGGCCCTTTGTCCCCAATTATTTTAGGCTTTGTTCAGATTTCTTGCTCTAAGAGTTTGAGTGGTATGTGTCATGCCCTAGTTTTATAAATCCAGTATATCTCTGTATGTCATTCTATATAAGACTGTATCTAATATATCTTTTTCACTATGCATGCATCTACTTACACACACACACACACACACACACACACACACACACACACACACACACACACACACACACACACACACACACACACACACACACACACACACACACACACACACACACACTTCCCCTGGTTTATTGGGACATTTTTGAAAGCAGATGACATAGCCTTCCATCATGGTATCCAAAAGGCACAGAATAATCTTAATATACAATCTATGTGATATTTTCCCATTACAGAAGGTGTCAAAGTTAAATATATTTGGGTAAATTACCCATGTGCTTGGCAAACATAAGTTGTCAAATTATTGATAGTCACTAAGAAATTTAGCTAGAATATCTGGCTAACACCTTCTCAGACCATCTATAATATCTGTTGATGTCTGGCTTGCAATACTGTGATGGGCCACACAGAGAGACATGACTTTTGAACATTCAACAGCACCAGACCCCAAAATTATGGCTGACTCCTTTGTTTCCACTGTAGGTACACCACACATATCCACCCACTCAGGTTCATACAATTCCACACCATCATCCAATCAGTTGCCATAATGATTAAGGTCTTCGCCTCCCATGTACAAGGTGCAAGGTTCGATCCTGACCTCTGGCCAATGCCTGTTTGGAGTTTGCATGTTTTCCCTGTGCCTCCAAGGGTCTGAGTGTTTCCATCTCAAACTCATAAATGAATGGAGCTGTAAGCAGCAGCACAGCCTGTACATGGTGCCCTATAGGTGGAAGAGATGTATAAACCAACTGTTTTGGGCATCTACTCTGGTGCACAGTATCATCAAGATAGGAGAACATGGATCAAAGATTGCAGGGCTAGCCATGAAATGCTGTGAAATATGTCTCAAGGTGATTTGGTCATGTTGACTAATGTTGCCAAATGGGCATTGGTGTTTGTTGGTGATAATTGGTTTGAGGACCTGGCCTACTCTAACCTATGCCATGGACTCATGCTAACAGTGGGAGGGGTGTATGTGTCCTTGTTCAGTCCATGTCTGCCATATAACCTGACCTCTGGCCAATGCCTGTTTGGAGTTTGCATGTTTTCCCTGTGCCTCCAAGGGTCTGAGTGATTCCATCTCAAACTCATAAATGAATGGAGCTGTAAGCAGCAGCACAGCCTGTACATGGTGCCCTATAGGTGGAAGAGATGTATAAACCAACTGTTTTGGGCATCTACTCTGGTGCACAGTATCATCAAGATAGGAGAACATGGATCAAAGATTGCAGGGCTAGCCATGAAATGCTGTGAAATATGTCTCAAGGTGATTTGGTCATGTTGACTAATGTTGCCAAATGTGCATTGGTGTTTGTTGGTGATAATTGGTTTGAGGACCTGGCCTACTCTAACCTATGCCATGAACTCATGCTAACAGTGGGAGGGGTGTATGTGTCCTTGTTCAGTCCATGTCTGCCATATAACCCAGCAGTCCTGGGTCAAAACGCTATTGGCCAGATGGTGTCCAGTTGCCCAGCCTGGATTACCTGGGATAGCTCTGTTGAGTGAAAGCTGGACATAAAACAAATCAAGCTGCCAAACATGAACTAAGAATTGCTACACCCAATGTAGGTTCACAGAGAGCCTGGAAGTGGAAGCCATGATAGTACAGAGATGGCTGGACATCTTATGTAGCCAAGAGACAATATGGAAGGACAGTGCAGCAAAGACACTTGGTTTGGGATCCAGTGTCTACTACTAAGGAGGAAGACAGGCTAGAAATGGTGTGGGAATTGTGGTGACAGAGGCTTTAGAAGACAGTGAGGGATATCATCAGAATTAGTGCTAAATTGATTGCAATCAGACTCCAGTGTAATAATAGGGCAGTATTTGTAATTTCAGCCTATGCCCCACAGCAGGGTTGTGATAGTAAATAAAAGAGTACATTCAGACAGCAGTTGCAGGACCTACTAGATAAATTTAGCAAAACAACATGAATTGGTGTTGATAATGGGAGACTTGAATGCACATATCAGGACAGACAAAACAGGATATGAGGACTGCCTGAGTCCACATGGGTATGGCAACAGGAATAAAGAAGGAAAGACCATTCTAAACTTCTTTTTTGCAAATGGCTTGATACTAGCCAACAAATGGCTCAGAAAGAGTGACAGTCATAAGGTCACATGCAAGAATGGCCAACATGCAACTCAGGTACACTACTCCTACAAAGGAAAGGGAACTGTGGTAGAATCAATGATTGCAAAGTCATCCCCAGTGAAACAGTCAGCCCACAGCATAAACCACTAGTTGCCAGAATCTGCTTTGAGCAATGCTAAGAGAAGGCTCAAAGGTCAACAGAGACTAGGTTGAAGACCTGGAAGTTGACTTGAGAGAAAGTACAAAAGTTCAAGGAATTACTCAGGGATCTAGCACCCCAAGAAGAGGAAGATATAGGTGGAGTTAAAGAGGAATTGCAGGATCCTCAGTGTGAAGACTACAGAACAGATATGTAGCCAAGCAAAGTATGTAAATAAGGTACGTAAGGAAAGCTGGGGGTGGGAATGCAGAAGTCCATGAAGCACCAAAAAGAAAGGAGGAGTGCAGGAAAAAATTGTGAGATAGAAAAGACGGACCACGCTGTGAAGGAATATTGGTTGGGTAACAAAAAATCTAAAAAAGGAATTGCAATAGCAAAGAACAGGATGTTGGAGACACTCTACCAGCTTCTGGAAAGTGACTTAGTAGTTGGCACAAATAAACTATATCAGGTTGCAAGGCAAAGAAGGAAAGACAAAAAAGACAGTCAGACACCCTTCATAAGGATACAAGCATCAAACTGCTTACCAGTCCACAGGACATCAAAAGCATATGGAAGGAATACTTCCAACAGCTTGAATGAATTAAATTCCACATAAGCCATACTGCCCCAGACACAACATATGATGACGGAAGAGGAGGAGCCCACCCTAGAAGAAGTAAGAACAGCACTAAGGAATAAGAGTCAGGGAAAGCACCAGGCTGAGATGAGGTCACAGCAGATACAATAAAGATAATAGGTAGGGGAGAAATGATTTCTGAGGGTCTCATAGCAGAGTGAAGAGAAGGTCATATCCTAGATGACTGGAGAATAAGTATCAAAGGGGACATCCACAAATGTGGACAGTACAGAAGTATCAGACTGTTGTCACACTGCATAGAAATGTATATGCAGAGCAGTGTAAGATGGAGATGAGCAGTTCCGATTCAGATCAGGATGCAGCACAACTGACCCAATGTTTTCAGTGAGACAGATAGTTGAGAAGAAGTTAGAGGTGAGGAAATCGTCCAACTGGACATTCCTAGACTTGGAGAAATCATATGACACAGTTGTAAGAAATGTGATTTTTTGACAGTACTGCAATGAGTCAAAGTCACAGAAATATTGGTAGAATTAATGCAGGCTATGTACAAGGACCCAATGACTCAAGTACAAACAGTGTTCAGTCTCACAGAGGGGTTCCCAGTGGGAGTGGGTGTGCATCAGGGTTCAGTTCTGAGCCCACTACTGTTCATACTGATGGACTACATCAGCAAACAGGTCGGTGGGGACAGATCAACAAAGCTGCTGTATGAAAACAATGTGGCATTATAGGCAGACTCTGAGCAAGAACTTCAATGAATCATAGAGGAAAAGAATGGAAAACTGAAGGCACATGGCATGAAACTAAGTACAGAAAAGACAGTGGTAATGGCAGCAAACTGGGGAAATCAGAAGAAGCTGAAAATTGAGACAGAAGGAAAGAAAGTAGAACAGGGTAACAGCTTCAAGTATCTGGAAGGGGTGGTTGAGGAGAAAAGAGGTCTGAATGAAGAGGTCAAAGCTAGAACCATAGGGGCTGCAGCCAACTGACATAGAGTATCAGGTGTAGTCTATGACAGAAGACTGCCAAAGAAGCTGAAAAGTAAGGCGTACAAAACAGTGGTGCGAACTGTACTTCTGTATGGTACACAAACATGGGCAGTAAAGGTAGAACAGATAACTAAGTCAGAGATAATGGAAATGAAGTGCCTGAGATGGGTGGTAGGATGCACACTGTGGGGCAGATGAAGAAATGGGGGTATAAGAGCAGAAGCCAAAGTAGCTCCAATTGCAGAAAAGATCAAAGAAAACAGATTACAGTGGTTCAGGCACATGTGCAGAAAAGCAGAAGACAATCTGGTGAAGAAGTTTTGGGACAGACAGGAAGAAGATAAGAGAAGATAAGGGTGTCCATCAAAAAGGTGGATGGATTGTGTAAGAGAAGATCTGTGACAGTCAGGCATGAGTGTTGAAGAAGGCAGGAGTGAGGCATTGAAATGAAAGAGATGGTGACAGGTAACACAACACCATGACCCCATGTAGAAAATAGGAAAAAGGGGGTTGAAGATGGTGACCCAATCTGGTTTTATCCAATAGGCATAGCAGTGACAGGCTCATCTGCATTGAAATAACTGTCCACAGTGTACCACTCCATTCCTGCAGGGCCTCATCAAGTGTTACAAACACTGTCATAAAGTGCTATACAATCTACTCCACAGTAGGTTGTCCATCTTGGGATTGCAGGATACCCAGAACTTCCAGCTAATGTTCCCCATATGAAAGATCAGCCATGTCGTCAACCACCACCTAAGCCACCCAATGGTGTTCCTGGCTACAACCTCCACTATTCATAACCCTTCCACCTTCCTCATATCTTAAGCATTGCTATATCCTTTAGTCCACATCACCTGCCCACATGATGATGACTGTGCCATGCCCTGCCACTCAGACTTGCTTGGGTTATGCATTATATGATGCACACCATGACCAGATAATGCACTGCACTGTGAATAGTTTTACTTGTACCAGTTATATTCTATTTTGCTTCAGTTATGACCAATAGGTATGAACTAGATGCCAGTTATTTGCCAGTACTGCAGTTTATTCTCTCATGGTATTCCAGAGCAGCTGGTTCATCTAAGCCACAGATGACACTCATTTTGTTGCAGGGCTCTGGAGTATATTGCAGTCCACAATGACAGAAATCTAGGCAGGAGAAGTAGGTCTTCACCACTTGCAGCAAACACTTAGCAATGTTACAAATCTAAAACAGTGCAGTGTTTTATGACATTTCTGCCATTGTCTGAACTCCATGGATAGGTGCCATCTGCCATGGCTCCAAAGCCTATCCTTCACCTGCAGCAAACAATGGTGGTGAATGAATGGTGAATGGTGGTGAATATACTGTGGCTACCATACCTGTGGGTCTCTTTTCTCAGCCTGGCACTGGAGTAATATTTGTACCCACTAATTTGCTGACCCTATGGAAAAATCATCCCACACAAACTGTTGATATAAGTCACGAGTGTGCCAGGGCACGAATCAAATAAATGACCTGCTGGCAGAAAGATGTATTCTGAATAATGCACTGTGACTTGTGCACCAGGAGTGGAAACCTTTCTAACTGATATACCAGATATGAAATGTAGCAGGCAAAGTCTTGTCAGCAGTGTTGGTTAGAGACATATTAAAAATACCTTGATCCCAAGACAGTTTTCAAGCCATGGATCCCCTACATACCCTTTTTAATTGAGTATCATGTATAAAAACATACTAGGATAGTATATTTATCACTTTCATCCACTTTTTATTGCGTGAACTTCTTCAGAAAAAACAATTTACCATACCCAAACTTCCTTTTTATACCTTGTCTCTAATAACATACAGGAAATGACATCAAATAAATTTAAAATAAAAAAAAACTTTTCTACATGAATAAATAGATGCATCTATTTATCTATAGTTATATAAAATACATTTCTTTCTATTTTTCTTTGTAGTTAAAAATATTTTATACAGATAAATGTAAAAAAATATATATGTGAATTCACCTATATAATAAAAAGCATTTTAAATTTATCGATTCATTTAGTCCGGGTGCACTGTCTGCACCTAGATACAACTGCCAAAATGCTTCTTTACACTCTAAAATGTTGTTAAGATCACCTTCAAAAAAAGCTTGTCCACCTTCTCTAAGACAAAAAAATACACATTTTTTAAAATCAGTACAAATGAGTGCATATCTAGCGACAGAGTTTGTTTTATCTTTCTTTTTAATGGCCAAATAGTGCTCGTATATCCTGCGTTTTAAACTTCTTACAGTTTTTCCGATATAATAACTTTCGCAGGACATACATCTAGCAATGTATGCAACATATTCACTATAGTTTTTTTGCCCAAAAAGATTTGTTTGGATGACCAAGAGTCACAAAAGAAGAGTTACTAATGAACCTGCATTGTTTGCAGTTTCTGTAAGCATAAGTGCCCTTTTTGTTACATCCTGTTCTGATCATACTAGCAGTTATGTTGTATCCAAATTCTACCATGTTCTTAATGTCGGTTACCTTCTTATATATAAATCTGGGTGCCAGTCCTAATGTCTCCACACACTCTTTGTTCCCAAGTATAACTCTCCAATTGTTCTCTATGATGATTTTGATGTGCCATATTTCATTGACTATAGGTATAGGAAATGCACTCATGTACCTCTGTGATTTGTTTTCAAATTCACTTGATGTGTTGTCCTTCACCGGACCTACCATTATGTCAGTGGAACACAAAATAGGAGAAGCCACCCCCCCTTCTTAATACCGTAACTTCATTTTCTATCTTTTTCAACCACTTCTGAGTGTAACCTCTGGATGTAAAAAGTGATCTCAAAAACTGAACTTCTTCTGTGTAAATATCATTGTCAGATGTTAGTCTACTTAATCTGATGATCTGTCCTTTTATAACTCCCTTTTCATGTGCTGTGGATGTAAACTGTCTTTGTGCAAGTATTGGTTGGGAAATGCTGGTTTTCTATAAACCATACTCACAAACTTTTGTCTTTCCGTGTCTGTACTTAGATGTAAATCTAAAAAGTTGATAGAATACCCAAATTCACTAATTTTAAATTCAAAAAAATCTGTAGGGGAATTGAGGTCCCTTACCAAGTCCACAAATTCCTCAGAGTTTCCTTTCCAAATAAAGAACAAATCATCTATATATCTGTAGTAGACTTGAACTTTATTGAAACTGGGATGTTGATTTAAAAACTTCAATTCCCAGTTGACCATAACCAGGTTTGCAAATGCAGGTGCTACCCTTGCCCCCATTGCTACTCCGGACAATTTTGTACAAAATTCTGTTAAATTTGAAAAAAGTTATTATTTAAAACCAAATCCATCAAACTACAGACAGAATTAACTTTTTTCACCTGTGAAGTTAGTATTGGTGGTTAAGTAAAGATGTTCAATACCCCTTTCTTGATCAATCAAGTGTATAGGGACCTAACATCTAAAATACCAAAATAAATTTGTTTATCTGTTATGTTATAATTTCTCAAAATTTCTAACAAGTGGCATGAATCTCTGAGATAATATCTTGATTTCTGAACAATGGGATTAAGGATGTAATCTAACCATACTGATATGTTTTCTGTTTTAGAATGTTTAGCCGGAATAATCTGTCTAAATGGAGGATTTCTCTGGTCAGTTTGAATTTTTGGGATGCCAAAAAATGAAGCCATTTTTGGATATTCAACCAATAAAAAGTTATAATTTACATTATCAATTTCACCTTGACTGAATATGTCAAAAAGTGTAACATCCAAATTTTTGTAACACTTAGTGACTTCCTCACAACTGACCCTCTTATAAGTGTCTGTGTCTTCTAACATAGCCTCCATAGAACTTTCATAGTCTTTTGTGTTCATAATGACTATTTTTTCACCTTTGTCTGCTCTCATAGTTCTAATGTCTGTGTTCTTACTTAAACTATGTAGTGCATTGTGCTCATCTCTGGTGAGGTTGTCTTTATAATCTCCAGAACTAGTTTTTCTAAATTCACTCTCACATATACTCTGAAAAACTTGAAGAGTGGTTTGTAGGGGAGGGTTGAAAGTGCTAGGCTTACTTGGCCTGTCATCTACATTTTTGTTGTTTGTTTGCTTTAGTACATCCTGCATAATATAACTTAGATTCAATTTTCTTAAATATAGTCTAAAGTCTATTAACAGTTTGCCTATATTCATTTTGCCAGCAGGAATGAAAGAAAAACCTTTTTTCAACACACTTTCTAGTACTAATGACAAAGAAATATTAGATAAATGAAGAATGTCAAGACAATAATTTTGTGCACTAAATAACGAAGGTCGCTGCTCAACTGGTGAATGCTCATTCAAACAAAATAAAATTATTATTAAAATAATAAAAGGTTCCAGAACTAAGCGAAAGCAAATTGATACGCAAGTTATATAACCACCAAGTTCTTTATTATGTAAAAATATATAATCAGAGATAAGCGCTTTCGCTATGTAGCTTCATCAGATCTTACATTCACTCCCAAGTTAAACATGTTATATATGAAAAACTTCTCAATTAATCAATTAAATGTAATTAATTGATATCACCATTTAAAGAGACAGATATAAACATATATCCATATATCTATACACATGATTAAACCTAAGCCTCCTAGACTAAAACATAATATAATTTAAAATATGAAATATATAATATATGGTGAACAAATAAAAACAGTTTATAAAAAAACATATAAAATATATATATATATATATATATATATATATATATATATATATATATATATATATATATATATATATATTATACATTTGTGAGCTCAATTTGTACAGAATGAAAAAAATCATACATACATATATACAAAGACTCATGTCTAGATATACAATAATGATGTATGTATATAGTCTATTTCTAATAGCAGCTTTCTTAGAGACGTAGAGGTAGTGATATATGTGTACTATAGGGACTACTCATATATTATTTAACATTTCTACGCTGTTTCAATTTTGGTTTTATCAAGGCCCTATCATTAAGGCCAAGTCCTCTATCTGATCTTAATAAAATTATCCATTCTGTATTCCTTGCTCTTTGTATATATCTTAATATCACCTCCCCTAGCATTCGGAATTATAACTTCTAGTACCCTAAATAAGAATCTATGTTTATCATTATATAGCATTATATGCTTAGCAAGAGCATTATGTAATGTGCCTTTTCTCATGTGATATGTATGCTCTCTCAGCCTATCTCTGAGTGGACGATTGGTCTTTCCAACATAGAAGGATGAGCATAATTGACAAACAGCTAGATATATCACATGGGGAGTCATGCAGTTGGCATTTGCTTTAATATTAAAAACTTTCTGTAAATCTGGATGTAAAAATTCTGTACTGCTGTCTATATAAGAACAGAAATTGCAGTGACCACAAGGTCTAGTGCATCCAATATGCATATATTTCCTTTCTAATTTAGGATAACATAACATTCTTTTTAAGTTATGTTTATTCCTAAAAAGGAACCTAGGTGTTTCTCCTACTATCTGCCTAATATCTTCATCTACCTGTAAGATGTCCCAATGTTTGTCTAAAATTTGCTTACTCTCTAGATAGTCAGAAGAAAAAAAGGTGAAAAATTTAATAAACGATTCATGTTTATTATCATCTTTAGTATAATTAATATTATTAGGTCCAAAATATGGCATGGCTGTAGTAGAATATAAGCTATGCACTATGTCTACATGGGAACGTATCTCTTCAGCATTATAGCCTCTATTTAATAATCTATGCTTTAAATAATTTAACTCAGTATGGAAGCCCTTGTCCATAGAATTCAATCTTGAAGCTCTTATTGCTTGTCCTTTCACAATATTCTTAAAAACAAAGGGTGGATGCATGCTGGATCTTAAAAGCAATGAATTGCAGTGACAAGCTTTTCGATAGACTCCTGTGTTAATTAAATTACCTTGCAACCTCTCTATATAGAGGTCCAAAAACTCAATTCTATCATCTGAGAATTGCATGGTAAATTTAAGACATGGAATTAAATTATTCATAATTAGATGCATGGATTCAAGTTGACATGACATTCCTTTCCAAAGAACAAAGAAGTCATCTATGAAACGTCTATAAAATATCACATGCTCCTTAAAAAGTTGTTGTGTAAATAATACATGTTCTTCCCAATATGCAAGGAACATGTTGGCGTAGCTATTGGCACATGACGTGCCCATAGCTACGCCATCTTTCTGTCTATAAATCATATCTTTAAACATAAAAATATTGTTTTCTAGAACTAATTCCAGGAAATGAACAATTAAATCAATAAGAACGATTGTATAATCACTATGATCTTTCAAATATTGTAGTATATAGTTGAGTCCTAACTCATTTGGAATTACTGTAAATAGTGATTGTATGTCAAAAGTAACAAATAAATAATCTTTTGTGATAATTCTCTGTTTAATACAATCATAGAACTCAATAAGAAATTGTTTAGAGTCCCTTAGTACTATATTATTATTATTTAGTACTTTTCTCAGATGTTTTTCAACAAATACTGATAAGTGTTCTGTAACCCAGCCTCGACCTGAAACTATCGGTCTCATAGGTGGGTTCATGTAATCTTTATGTATCTTAGGTTGCCCATGAATGACTGGAATAGTGGGTGTTAAAATAGTGGTGTTAAAATAGTAAGATAATCATATAATTCCTTTCCAATCAAATTACTCTTAAAGATATCCTGTAACGTATCTTTGACATACTTTATGGTATCCTTGACAACATCATTTGAAATCAACTCATAGAATTCATCCTGCATCAATGTTGTCATTTTCTTAATATAATCATTCATATCCATGATGACAATACTGCCTCCTTTATCAGCTGGTCTAATAACTATTGTGGCGTCTTCTTGTAATTTCTTTAAACTCAATCTTTCTTTATAAGTTAGATTGTCTCTCCTGTTACCTCTATTCTTCACTACTCTATTCCCGTAGTACATATGTAACTCATCCTCAGTTAATTTTAAATAAGCCTCAATAAGGGGATGATGCGTTGGTACATAGTCACTTAAATTCTTAAATACAAATGCTTCAGTTCTAAATGTATCATTTATTGGCGCTTTATATAGTAGTTTTAACATAACATTTCTACAGAATATCTTTAAATCAGTAATTGTGTCTGTTAATTTACTATGACTTCTTGGAATAAAGTTCAAACCCTTATTCAATAGCTGAATGTCTTCATTGGTTAATGTCATACTAGATAGATTATACACTAACGCTTGTTTGTCCACATTTTCTTCAGGGTTTGATGGGTTAAATGTTGGAAAGACCAATCGTCCACTCAGAGATAGGATGAAAGAGCATATATATCACATGGAAAAGGCACATTACATAATGCTCTTGCTAAGCATATAATGCTATATAATGATAAACATAGATTCTTATTTAGGATACTAGAAGTTATAATTCTGAATGCTAGGGGAGGTGATATTAAGATATATAAAGAGAGCAAGGAGACAGAATGGATAATTTTATTAAGATCAGATAGAGGACTTGGCCTTAATGATAGGGCCTCGATAAAACCAAAATTGAAACAGCGTAGAAATGTTAAATAATATATGAGTAGTCCCTATAGTACACATATATCACTACCTCTGCATCTCTAAGAAAGCTCCTATTAGAAATAGACTATATACATACATCATCATTGTATATCTAGACATGAGTCTTTGTATATATGTATGTATGATTTTATTCATTCTGTACAAATTGAGCTCACACATTTATAATATTTATATACATATATATATATATATATATATATATATATATATATATATATTTATATATTTTTTATAAACTGTTTTTATTTGTTCACCATATATTATATATTTCATATTTTAAATTATAAAACTCCAAAAAATTCAGCACAATAACCCGAACAGGTAAACACAACCAAAAGTCACAGCTTCAGACCAAAAAATCTTTTATTCCGACAATAAAATCCACAGATTTGTCAGCAAAGCAAGGTTCAATTCAAATCAAGCCAGGACCTCCTTTATCAAGATAAAAACTAACATTTTAGCTTGTCTTTTATACAGCTTGCAATTAAAGCTAATTGATAGTAATTAATAACAATTAATGAATTAGCCAATGACAGGCTTTTATCAATCACTTAAATATACTTTTAGCTTCTTTGCTTATGAACAACATTACTAAGCAGTATTAATCTGTATACATAAACCTTGTTCTACCATTTCAAATATATATCATTTGTTATAAACATGTTTAAAAACTCACATAACATTATATTATACTAAAAACACTTGTAATAAAAATCTTAACACCACTCCACTTTTACAGGATATGAAACTGACATATACTATTTTGTGCAAAACAAACCTAATACATATAAATGTAAGCATACATAGTGAGCAATACAAAAACAAACAAAAAATAATAAAATGTCAAAATATACTAAAATAATATAATGCACCTAACAGCTACACTACAATTTTGCCCTCCTCAGCTTCAAAATACTATTTAAACTAATGGCTTCATTAAGGCCTGGGGGTTTAGGGGCATTTAATTTCAACTGCCATAGCAGCTCTCTGTATTCCAAGGAAGCTTCCCAGTCTCCCCCCCCCTTGGATTATTTTTAACTTGATCAAGTACCAAACATTTTAAATTCATAGATTTACAAACTAAGGAATGTTTATAGAATGCATTTGTCTCCTTTTTCCTACTTACATCATAAAGATGTTCATAGATTCTTTTGTTCAGAGTTCTTTCCGTTTTGCCAACATAAAAACAAAAACAGGCCTGGCAAAACCCAAGATACACTACTCCTTTTGTATTGCAGTTGAAATAACTTACCGTTCCTACATATATCCCTCTAGACTTCAAAAATAATCCCCTACTATTGGCTATATATGGGCATTGCTTGCATGTTTTACATTTGTATGTCCCCTGGGGTAATTGTGTTTTAGTTTTACTGATCATACATTCCTTATCAAATATATCTTTAAGATTCTTATTTCTTCTTCTTATAAATTGAGGTCTATTACCAATAGTGTTTTTGATCTCATCATTCATGGTCAATATTGGCCAATATTTAATTATAATATTTTCAACTGTTAGGCTATCAGCATTAAATGTGTGCACAAATGCCCCACTCTGCTTATCACTATTGCTGTTTGGAGTAACCGGCTCCTTTTTGCAACTGTTTCCTAACAGGGGAAAATATTGGTCTGTTCTTTTGGAACCAATGTCAGAAACTAGGGCATCAAACACTTGCATAGGGTATCCCCTCTCTCTGAATAGTGTTCTAAGGAACAATACTTCCTCATTAAACAAACTATCTTCACTACACATTCTAGAGGCTCTTATCAGTTGTCCCTTCATAATTCCTTTCTTTTGAAAGAACGGGTGACAACTGTCAAAGTGGAGGAACATATTCGAATAACTTTCTCTCCTATAAACATATATAAATATTTTAAATTATATTATGTTTTAGTCTAGGAGGCTTAGGTTTAATCATGTGTATAGATATATGGATATATGTTTATATTTGTCTCTTTAAATGGTGATATCAATATATTACGTTTAATTGATTAATTGAGAAGTTTTTCATATATAACATGTTTAACTTGGGAGTGAATGTAAGATCTGATGAAGCTACATAGCGAAAGCGCTTATCTCTGATTATATATTTTTACATAATAAAGAACTTGGTGGTTATATAACTTGCGTATCAACTTGCTTTTGCTTAGTTCTGCAACCTTTTATTATTTTAATAATTTTGTGCACTTTTATAATTTACCATTTGTTCTTGGTTTTTCCCCTCCCCTTCCCTTTATTTTGAGTGGAATTGTACCACTTCGCAGTACATTTGTTCTCTGATATGTCCATCAAAAAAGGGCCGTTATTATAACCAGTACCAGTGTTGTCCAAAGAAATAGCCTGTGCATAACTGGCCCTATTTTCACTTTTGTTTCTGTTTTGATCCAGTGATGAACCTTCACTTTGTGTAACTATACCATTGTTACTGTCCGTTTCTGACTTTAACATATTTTGGTCAGATATCACGTTTTCAGTATTAGTTTCACTACTATTGGAAGGCTGTATCAATACCTGACTGTTCCCAGGATCATAGTTGTTTGTCACTGGTTTATCATGTGTGCCTTCATGAACAATGCAAGCCTGGTTTAGTTTGTAGGCAAAGATGTCTCTTTTTAATTTAGACTGCTTTTTGGAAATGATCGTAGCCCTATATCTATCAGCCTTTGCTTCTAGACTGTTGTATAATTCAATAAAGTATTTAAAGCAGCCATAATTCTTTATTCTTTCATCCATTAATTTAATATTCTCCTTAATTTTAGTAATTTCCCTGCCATAATGTACCACTAGGATATGCATCATATTTAAACCAGTCTCATTGTATAAATGTATGTGAGCTTTACTTAATTCATCCCCAGGCAAGACATAGTTTGGAAATTTCGCTGTTCGCAACCACTGAGGCACAACTTTACGTGTGATGCACTCTTCCAAGTATTGTATTTCTAAGTCTAGTGTCACATACTTGAAAACATGCTTCTCCATTTTGTAAATTGCTTTTTTACAATTCACAGTATCCAAATAAGTAATGTCATTAAGGCGGCTACTTACACTGGTGTTTGTTGTAATGTCAGCCACCATAGTGAAGGGATTACCATTCTGTTTACACACATAACTCCATACGTTTGCTTCAGTGGAACACACTCGCCCATTCAAAATGCCATGTCCATTGATATCTGCATTTGATTTTCCATCATTTGCTTGATGTTGTAAGACGTTACAACACACCTGTCTCACACCAGTAGCATCGTTCTTGTTTAGCTGCATATTAGCATGATGATCCAAACAGTCTTTTACTATTTTAGTGATAGTGTTTACCAGTTCGTCTTTAAGGTTAAACACATGAGAACCATTTGCACCACTTTCAGGAATCAGATAGGTAGACAAATTCAATAGTGTTTCTTGACTTGAAACTTGACTTGATACTTCCGAGGCCATTGGATAGTGCCCAGTCACTGGAAACAGTAAGACCAAAAACTCGAAGGAACTTTTAAAACTCAAAACGAACCACAAACAGAACCAGTCCTGTAGCACAAATCCAAATACCACACTAGGATAGTATATTTAGTGCTTTCATTCACTTTTTACTGTGTGAACTTCCTCAGAAAAAACAATTTACCCTACTCAAATTTAAAATGCTTTTTATTATATAGGTGAATTCACATATGTATATATTTTCACATTTATCTGTATAAAATATTTTTTAACTGCAAAGAAAAACAGAAAGAAATGTATTTTATATAACTATAGATAAATAGATGCATTTATTTATTCATGCAGAAAAGATTTTTTTTATTTTAAATTTATTTGATGTCATTTCCTGTATGTAATTAGAGACAAGGTATAAAAAGATAGTTTGGGTAGGGTAAGGTTTTTCTTTCATTCCTGCTGGCAAAATGAATATAGGCAAACTGTTAATAGACTTTAGACTATATTTAAGAAAATTGAATATAAGTTATATTATGCAGGATGTACCAGGATGTACTAAAGCAAACAAACAACAAAAATCTAGATGACAGGCCAAGTAAGCCTGCCACTTTCAACCCCACCCCCCTACAAACCACTCTTCAAGCTTTTCAGAGTATATGTGAGAGTGAATTTAGAAAAAATAGTTATGGAGATTATAAAGACAACTTCACCAAAGATGAGCACAATGCACTACATAGTTTAAGTAAGAACACAGACATTAGAACTATGAGAGCAGACAAAGGTGGAAAAATAGTCATTATGAACACAAAAGACTATGAAAGTTCTATGGAGGCCATGTTAGAAGACACAGACACTTATAAGAGGGTCAGTTCTGAGGAAGTCACTAAGAATTACAAAAAGTTGGATGTTACACTTTTTGACATGTTCAGTCAAGGTGAAATTGACAATGAAAATTATAACTTTTTATTGGTTGAACATCCAAAAATGGCTTCATTTTTTGGCATCCCAAAAATTCAAACCGACCAGAGAAATCCTCCATTTAGACCGATTATTTCAGCTAAACATTCTAAAACAGAAAACATATCAGTATGGTTAGATTACATCCTTAATCCCATTGTTCAGAAATCGAGATATTATCTCAGAGATTCATGGCACTTGTTAAAATTTTGAGAGATTATAACGTAACAGATGAACAAATTTATTTTGGTACTTTAGATGTTAGGACCCTATACACTTTGATTGATCAAGAAAGGGGTATTGAACATCTTAGAGAATACTTAACCACCAATACTAACTTCACAGGTGAAAAAGTTAACACTGTAGTTTGATGGATTTGGTTTTAAATAATATCTTTTTCAAATTTAACAGAATTTTGTAAAAACAAGTGTCCAAAGTAGCAATGGGGGCAAGGGTAGCACCTGTGTTTGCAACCCTGGTTATGGCCAACTGGGAATTGAAGTTTTTAAATCAGCATCCCAGTTTCAATAAAGTTAATGTCTACTACAGATATATAGATGATTTGTTCTTTATTTGGAAAGGAAACTACGAGGAATTTGTGGACTTGGTAAGGAACCTCAATTCCACTACAGATTTTTTGGAATTGGATTTGGGGATTCTATCAACTTTTTAGATTTACATCTAAGTATAGACATGGAGAGACAAAAGTTTGTGAGTAGGGTTTATAGAAAACCAGTATCTGCCAGCCAATACTTGCACAAAGACAGTTTACATCCACAGCACATGTAAAGGGGAGTTATAAAAGGACAGATCATCAGATTAAGTAGATTAACATCTGACAATGATATTTACACAGAAGAAGTTTTTGAGATCACTTTTTACATCCAGAGGTTACACTCAGGAGTGGTTGAAAAAGATAGAAAATGAAGTTATGGTATTAAGAAGGGGGGTGGCTTCTCCTATTTTGTATTCCACTAACATAATGGTAGGTCCGGTGAAGGACAACACATCAAGTGAATTTGAAAACAAATCACAGAGGTACATGAGTGCATTTCCTATACCTATAGTCAATAAAATGTGGCACATTAAAAACATCATAGAGAAGAATTGGAGAGTTATATTTGGGAACAAAGAGTTAGTGGCGACAATAGGACTGGCACCCAGATTTACATATAAGAAGGTAACCAACATTAAGAACATGGTAGAATTTGGAAACAACATAACCTCTAGTATGATCAGAACAGGATGTAATAAAAAGGGCAATTATGCCTGCAGAAACTGCAAACAATGCAGTTTCATTAGTAACTCTTCTTTTGTGACTCTTAGTCATCCAAACAAAACTTTTTGGGCAAAAAAACTATTACAATTGTAATAGTGAATATGGTGTATACATTGCTACATGTATGTCCTGTGAAAGTTATTATATCGGAAGAACTGTAAGAAGTTTAAAATGCAGGATATACAAGCATAATTTGGCCATTAAAAAGAAAGATAAAACAAACTCTCTTGCTTGACATGCGCTCATTTGTCCTGAATTTAAAAAAAAATTATTTTTTGTCTTAGAGAAGATGGACAAGGTTTTGTTTGAAGGTGATCTTAACAACATTTTAGAGTGTAAAGAAGCATTTTGGCAGTTGTATCTAGATACAGACAGTGCACCCAGACTAAATGAATCAATAAATTTAAAATGCTTTTTATTATATAGGTGAATTCGCTTATGCATATATTTTTACATTTATCTGTATAAAATATTTTTTTTAACTACAAAGAAATACAGAAAAATGTATTTTATATAACTATAGATATATGCATCTATTTATTCATGCAGAAAAGATTTTTTTTATTATAAATTTATTTGATGTCATTTCCTGTATGTTATTAGAGACAAGGTATAAAAAGGAAGTTTGGTTAGGGTAAATTTTTTTTCTGAAGAAGTTCACGCAATAAAAAGTGGATGAAAGTGCTAAATATACTATCCTAGTGTGGTATTTGGATTTGTGCTCCAGGACTGGTTCTGTTTGTGGTTCGTTTTGAGTTTTAAAAGTTCCTTTGTGATGTATAAAAAACATGTGTTCATCTATATTCATCTTCCTTATTTAATACCATTTGAACTGCTGTTACTATAATCCACCAGTGCACATACACATCAGCTGCAGACACTTGACTGTGAACACTTCAACTTTCTGACTGAGATTTGTAAAAGGCCACAGTAAAATAGTTCAAGCTGTTTTATAGCAATGCATAGTAGTACTGCAAAGTCAGACTAATGACTGCTTAACCTGAATAAAACAACAGTATGATTCTCATCCACAGATAGCCCCCATGCTCAGCAATCATAACTCCATTATTGACTGTGTACACCTTAGATGTCTGATTATAATAAAAAACTATGAGGAAGGATGCAATAATGTATTTCCTTTTTTTCGCATAAATGCATAGTGGTATAATTCCAACTTATTTCACATAAATGCATACTAGTTCTGCAATCCCAGACAGTTTAAACTGATTACTTTCATCTAAAGACACCCCTGCACTCACCCAGCAGTTATAGCCACTTTACATGCGCACTAGCTTTGATTGTGGTAAACAAATACCCCCCAAATTCTGAAAGAATGAAGCAGGACAAAGCCAGAAAATAATGAGGGATGAAAACCCACAATCATGGGCAGATTTTAAATACTGATGTTATATATTTAAAATTGCTAGAATAAAAGTTTTTGAATTAGCATGCATTTTCCAAAGAACATGAATTCTGGAGCTCAATGTCTGTCATTATGTAGTGACTCCATTCCCCAGTTATTTTCCAGAAAACCACACGTTTCTGAGGAAGAGATCAAAATGTGACAGATTCAGATACATTTTGCAAAATCAAAGACAGCTTCAACTTGGATTCAGATAAACAGTACCCAAATTTTAAAACTTCTAAAAACAAGTATGACCTGTGAATTGCTACCCTTGGTAAGCATAATCAAAAAGTCTTTGTTAGCTATGCAAGGGCCTTAGAAGCAATACCCAACAATGCTGATTTAATACAAAATGATACCATATATTCATCCCCTAAGGATACAGCCAATGTATAGCAGACAAATTCAGACTTTGCTCTCCTACCTCCACAATTACTCCTGCATGTTAGTCTGCTAATGCCACCCCCAGTCACCTATCAGTAAGTTGAAAATGCTCCTCCAAGGCCAGGAACATTAGAACCATGGACCGCAATAATGTGCTAGGCCATCATCTTGTCAGCATTAATAAATACTGTCTGGCTGATTTGGTATTAAGTCTATTCAATCTCAGCTGCTTCATTGGATTCTTGCCAAAGATATGGAGAGCTGCTGTAGTCATTCCACTCCACAAAAGGTAAACAGTTAGCAAACCGGGGAACTATAGCCCCATAAAACTCTCCATTCTTATCTCTAAAGTAATGAAGGGCATCATAATAGATCTCATTAATAAAGATGTAGATAGTCCTTAAACTGTGGACTCTAACCAGTCTAGATGCATTAAAGGCAGATCTTGCCTCCTATACCTAGTGGATTTTTTTGAATAAGTCACTAAGACATTGAACTTGGGAAAATTTGTTTGCACTACATTTCCAGACTTGGTCAAAGCCTTTGATGCTATTCCACATTTCAGAATCATTAATAAGCTAACAAAACTAAATTATAACCCCTATAATACTCACTAGATGTCAAACAGGCTGACAAAGACCTCAGATGATTACCAGTGGTGCACCCCACTGAACTACAATGGGGGCCATGACTCTTAGGTATCTACTTTTCTAACCTCAGTGATGACAAAGTTTGCTGATGATTATATACCTGTAGTGGTCATAAACATCCTAACTTCCAGATTCTCTTGTAGAACCTGATGTGTAATAACAAGCTGTATTTAGACCACGGTCTCATACTAAATGCCAAGAAATTCAATGTTGTATCCTATGGCAAAACCATGTAGCCATGATCGTATCACATAGTAAAGCTCGCTGAAATGGATATGGATGTTAGGGCTCTGGCCACTTTCTACATTACAATTACATACACTTTAAACATTTATTTACTTAAAAGAATAAATAAAAAAGACCCGAGGTAAATATCTTAACCAGACCAAGCTGTCATGTGTAAATGACAGGCACCATGGATATACAATATAAACAGAAATACAAAATATAAAAATGCTTATTCTAATGCATTATCAGAATATCCTATATTGGGCATCTTACTTTCAGCTGTGCATTTTCTATAACTCCAACATTAGATTACTGGTGTCTCTTTATATCAAATCTTCATACACAGTTATATCACAGGATACAGGGAATGAGTGGAAATGCACTATACTTTTGGACAGCAAGAATTATGAAATCAATGATTTAAGATTTATTAGTGAATCATTACATGTGGTTCTTAAAAACAACTTTTTTCTTTTCAAGAACATGTACTTCCCACAAGTTTAGGGGATGAGGGGCATTACCATGGGAGCCACCATAGCACCTAATTTTGCCAACTTGGTAACTGACTTTTGGGAAAAGGAGTACCTGTGACAGTACTTTTTATGGAATAACAAGTTTTAATGTTGTTTTATTAATGACTGTTTTCATTTGACATGGTAAACAGTGTGAGATGGATTAATTACTATACCATATAAATGTGTCAAGCCAATTTTTTTGACATTTACTATGGAAGGTACTAGAGACCATATGGTATTCTTAGACACTCTTGTATATATTAATATAGGGAGTTCTAATGTAGATGTCCCCATTAGATATAAGATGCAGACAATTTGTTCCTGTAGATAATTGTATGTATCCTACTTATATGAAAACCAATGTAGTTAAAAGCACGATGACCAGAATTTCCAGCCTTAAAATAGAAGCTGTAGTTAGAATGCTTAATCACAAATACAAGAAAGTTATCAAAGAAGGAATTATTCAGATTATGTGCTAGAATTTGCAGAAGCTAATGGTAAGAGCAATATCATTAACCACAAATATACAGAAAAAAGTAAGAATAACAACATAATTAACTGGGAAACCACAATTATTTTAACATTCACAGTAGACAGTGGCACTAACAAAAATATAATTAAGGATATGGCTGGAAGATTATGCAAGGTTCTTGTGACATTTTTCAAAAGATGGGTAGTTATCCTTGGTTTAGCAAAAGGAAAAATGAAAATTTCAAAAATATTTTGGAACTGCATATGTGCATACATTTAAGCAAAAGTGGAAGTTTCAAATATTTTCATACAGCATGTACAGGTACATTAAGGACCTAATTTGTATTTTGCCAGAACAACCAATTTGAATTCCCCACCAGAAAGTTTTATGTCTGCTAGTGAATATGTATTGTGCATGACTATTTGTATGCCTTATGAAAAATTCCATATCTGCAGGACCGGTATGAAGTTCAACATAGCACATGTATACTATCAAGAATGAAGACACTAAAAATCTACTGTTGGAACTGCAATAATTTTAAGAAATATCTTTTTCAATTTTTAGATTAAGTACTCAGCAATATTAGAGGGGGAAGTACAGATAAGAACTTAGAGTATAAGAAATACAAGTCACCTATCATTCTTGATGCATGCAGAAAACAGATGAAAATGTTTTTTTTTTTAAACTAAAATAATTTTTATTAAGCAGTATTTGTACTATCATGTGATGTCATTCTAATGATATAAGGGTTCATGGATAATTATGTGATTAGAGCTGATAAAGTTTCAGTCTGTGGTGTGGTTCTTACTAGAGATAAAAGCATAAAGATCTATATTATGTGGGTAAATGAACTACAGGTTGTGAGAACCACAGTTTTTTTCTTCTGTCTTCCACCACACAGTTTGCTTGCATTTTTTATATTATTTTGCAAACGTGTTGCACAGGCATGATAGTTTTGTGTAAGTAAAAGTAAATATTCACAAAGTCTATCTTTTAGTGTTTTTTTTTAAAGAAAGATTAAGTAAAAAAACGATTTTGTGTCTTAATTGATTGCTTGTCATGGTCGGTATGTGACCTAACTGAAATGAGTTGGTTTACATGTTGAACATAACACAAAGTTTAAAATGTAAGTTATTTTCATTGCTGTCAGCAGGCCACCCCCAGAGCTGTTGGTCCTGGGCAACCACCTGAATCACTCCTATTATGATCCACTAATGATGCTGTTGTAGTCAGTGGACCCCAGAATCTCAGAGAAATGGGTTATTTCATAGAATGCCTGCATACTATTCTTTCTTTTCTATGCTGTCCATAGGAACCATAGATGCTCCTCCAAAAACGACAGCATTACGTCAAAGAAATGGTGTAGAATTCATCAGGCCAAAGCCTGCAAAAAATCACGTTGTGTCCCCTGACAAATGTTGAAAAGTCCCCATAGCAAGAATGGTTAACATCAAACAGACTTTAGTGTCTGCAGTGACAGACGTGCTATATATCCGATTCAATTCCATGTGAGGACTGAATATGTCTACAAGCTTCCATGCTGTATCTCCTTCTACAAGGATGGAGGCAACTATATCACTGCTACAGAGGTGACTGGACACTGGAACAGTAGCCACTAATAAATGTCCATCAGCTATTATAGACGCTACTCCTAGTTTCTTAATACAGACAGTAATCTTGTTCATTGAGAAATAATGGAATTCAGAATATCTGATCAGCACAGATGATCATACTATTTCCAGTTATTACTGAATCACATAGCCATGCTAATGATGTTATTTGCATACACAGTGGTTCTCATTTCCATTTTGTTTCAAATGTGTGGGTCATTATACTGTCATTTACATACGATACATACCAAGCTATTTTGTTTGCAGCACTACTGTGCTGTGTATGACTCTGAATTGTCTTCTCCCTCTGTACTGCTGCACAGCTTGCTGTTCTTCATAACACACAGATACCTGTTTCTGACTAACCCCCAAAATATAAGATTAGATTGTCTAACTAATTTAGGAAAGCAAGGAGCAATCCAAATCTTTGAATAATTTACACAAAAAATCATAGATATTTGTACCATCTAGACCAGTGTGCTAAATTGTATACATTAAACAATGCTGTATGGTTAGCATCCATGATTTTAATATAATTATTAAAGTCCTGGATGTATAGAATGGGCCACTAATCTCTCCTCTGAATATACTGTAGGTGCACTGAATATACATCTGAAATATTTTTTTTACTTTTAACATAAATATTGATGAATCTTTTTTTATTTGATATTGACCATCAGTGTGTGTGTGTGTGTGTGTGTGTGTGTGTGTGTGTGTGTGTGTGTGTGTGTGTGTGTATAAATATACACAAGCGAGCATGTGTGAGTGTATATTTTCTTTTTCTTTACATCAGTCATTTTTATACTGATATGGCCATTTCATAGAGAATTTTCCCATTATACACCTATTACAAAATCTTTAATTTCATTTCCTGCACACGTACAGCAATCAAGTTGTGTTCTGAATATTTGTTTCTTTCTATAATACTGAGGCATAGGAATGCCATTAATCAGTTTCATAAGATGACAGCTATCAACAGCAAAAAGAAATCTGCAACACTGCTCCTCTCAAAATGTATCTCCCTGCGTACAGTTATGCTATGAAAAAGGGTTACAGGACAGCACATACATGCCTTGAAAGCAACATTCTTTTAACTGTCTAAGCTATTATGGCTGGCACCCTAAGAAGTTGATTAATGACATTTCTATGTCTTACAGCAGGAACATAGCATGTTTAAATTCTGTTTCTGATTATATAAATGTTCAGGCAGTAATGATTAGACTGTTTAATATGGATATACTCAGAAGATTCTAGACAAGCAGTGCTGACAAGGCTAAGGGAATACCTAAACAAGACTCAACATATAAAAAGAAAAAAGTGATGAGTATATATCTAGGTATAATTTGGTGTAAACCACAATAATAGCACAGATTCTGAAATGGCTACATAATTATTATGTATAAAAATGTTGTACAAAATATATAATTATGATCCTGATACTTCATAGAAGACAGAGTAGAAACCGCAGGAGCATTTTGTGCATACTCATGCTGAGACATGATATTAAATAAAGAGTACTGATCGGCCTGACACCTATGCCATGGCAAAGTGCAAATAAATCACCTTTCTGGACATAACTGGATGTGGCACATTCTTTGGTAAACTCCCACACCATTCCCAGCTCACTCCCAAAATAAAACCTTAAATTATTGATTTTATTATTATGGGAACTGGCAACAACACAGAGCCTATTAAATTCAACCTTAAGAGACAGACAAAGGTACTGGGCATTTAAAACTGCAAATACAGTTTCCTTTTTTCAAGCTGTCTTATGAAACCTGGATCCCCTCTGTACTTTCTGGACTCATTGTTTTTCAATTATCCATTTTTTTTCTAGTTTCTGAAAGCATTAAGACATCTAAAGTGATACCAAGTAACAAGCCAACGAGATGGATAATTCCCAATAAGATCCTGACAAGATGTAGTATTATAATGGCACTTTAACACAAAAACAAAAAATGGTCACAAACTTTCGTTCCCAAAAGGAACTTCTTCAGAACCATTTTACATAATAAAAACATCATTTAAATAGCATTTAAAAGCATCATGTGACTTGGTCACTCAGTGTTTCCTTAAAGAAACAGTAACATTCCATTAAATACATCATAAAATCATTGCTCTTTTCTTTAAAACAGGCAAAACTGAGATATGTTCATTAATACCAGGCAAAGTTGTTGCATTCAGCCTTAGTTGCCATTTAAGTTCACATTCCTCTACCCTGTTCTCCCAAAAGCCTCCCTTGTCATTCCTTTTAACTTTTTCCAAAATGCCAAATAGGGATTTTGAATCATAGCCACAATATTTGGTATGCTTATATAAAGCATTGTTCTCATCTTTGTTTTTAGTGGCATACAAGTGCTCGTATATACATTTACGTAAACTCCTAACAGTTTTCCCAATACAAAAATCATTACATTTGGAGCAAGCTGCAATGTATACAAGACCAGAACTGCCACGATTTCCTGTGTCCAAACGAATATGCTGTTCCGGGTTACCTACAGACATGGTTTTGTTTTGTAAGATGTAACTACAATAATTACATCTCTCACATTTTTAGTTCCATTAATCATTTTACTGTTCACATTTGTGGGATGTTCAAATTAGTTTTTCAAATTCCGCCCTGTTTTATACACAAAAGTAGGATTTTGACCTAAAGTATCAAGTGTCTCAGCACTACTTCTAAACATTACCCATTTTTTTGTTATATCTCTCAAGGTAGTGGAGTCCCCAATGTATTATAAAACCATAGAATTTGGAAATGAATTGTCAACCGGTGTAGTTTTAAGTACAATTTCTTCATTAGTACCCAACAAAGGGGTGTACTTGTTACCCCATTCATCCAAAATTTTTACCCATATCAAATAAACTCTCTGGATATCCCCTTTTTTTGAACATAGTACTCAGATTTCCTAACTCTATTTTGAATAAGGAAATATCTGAACACATTCTTGCTGCACATACAATCTGCCCTTTCACTATGTTCTTTTTAGTGTAGAAAGGGTGCTGACTTCTGTAGTCCAGGTAACTATTAGATAATGTTGGTTTTTTGCATAGTTTGAAACCAAACTTTTTTTCTACCTTGTTTTTAAATATAATTACATCTAGATAGTTTGCACAATCATCTGTATGGTCACAGGTAAACTTCAGAAAAGAATTATTGTTGTTCATTGTTTTTACAAATTACTTCCCTTATTTCACCAGTTGTTTTCCACAGAATAAAAATGTCATCCAAAAATCTCAAATAAACAAACCAGTACCGATCAAAGCCCAGTGTGAATACATGCTGTTTCTCCCATACATACCTTACTAAGTTAGCATAGGTTGGGGCACAATTCGCCCCCATGGCCACCCCCTTAACTTGTCTGAAAAATTATTTCCCAAAACACATATAGTTGTTCTTTAAAACAAGTTCCATAACATCCATCACAAAGTTAAGTAGTGCACCATTTAAACTAATCATTTCCAACACTGCATATTGGAACAGTTTCAGTCCTACATCATGTGGAATAGAAATGAAAAAGTCTACCACATCTATTGTTGCAAAACTTGTTTCATCTGAGTAATACTCCTATTTTATTTTTCTCAAAAAATCCCAGCAGTCTTTTAACATATACTCAGTAGGTTTCATTGTGTTTTGTATCAACCTACCACAAATATAGCCAAAGGATATGTAATGCTGTTCTTAGCTGAAACTATTAGTCTGTAAGGGGGCTTGTCGATATTCTTATGGATTTTGGGAATTCCAAATACTGTAGGGATGACAGGATGTTTTTTAACCTAAAATTCATGTGTTGCTTCATTATTAGCCTCCTGGTACAAAGAATCTTCTAGAAATAATTGTACCTTCCTTTATGCTATATTAATTTGGTTTAAGGATACTATCTCATATTTTTCAGTGAAATATAGGGTTGATAGCATATCATAATCATATTCTTCACTGTTTGCCATCACCATCCCACCCCCTTTGTTAAGCCTCATTACTTGCACTGTGTTGTTCTGTCTTAGTTATACATTTTCTTTTTAGATGTTTCATAATATTGATAAATATCTTGCATCCAACACTTCTCATAGTTCCCTATAAAAGGGTGCATAGGTGGATTAAATATACTTTTCTTTTTCATAGTGTTGTTTGTGTTAAGTTTAATGGGTTGTTGCTGTCTTTAAAAAATATTTTGAGATTTAATTTTATGTTAAAAGTTTTAATTCAGTTAAAGTGTCAGCTAAGTCTGCTTTTTAAGCTGGTACAAACTTTAAGCCTTTTTTAAAAGTGTAAAGTGTGTCTGTGTTATGTTAGGGGAATGTCAGTATAATTAAAAATATTAAAACCTTTAAAACTCATCATTTTCCACCCAAAAGCTGTAATAATACTGTCCGTCTCTGCATTGTGAACTGTTAGTTAATTTTCTGGTTCTTGCCCCAATAATCTTTGTTCCCCCTGGTTCTCGTGTTTGTCCACAGGTGGGGGTTGAACTAAAAAAAATTCTGTTTATTTTGATTTCTGTTAGAAATTTTTTCTGACCTTCTCAGTTCTACGTGTTCCCTGTGAAATACCTCATCATCTTCATGATTGTTCCTTGCAAAACTTTTCCTGTTACCTCTCTGGTTCCAGTAATTAAAGCCTCCTGCTGCCCCATTAACACTCTACCTGTCTTCAAATACATGTTGTTGTTGCCTACAGTTAGGCAAATAAGACTTAGGATGTGGGTGCGCTAAATTATTGTTGTATTCTTCCCATCTAAAGGGATACATTAAAAATCACAGTCTGTCATCCTGTGCAGAATGAGGAGATCTTCTTTTCTTCTTCTATATCCTTACCCTGTTGACCTGCAACCATAGTGTGATTCCTGTTGTGCTAGAATTGTGTCTATGTGCATGCTTGTGCATATCCAGTATGATCACATATTGGAAAAGCTCTCCTTGACAGATTGATGGCCCAAATCCTACCTCACATGGGGTATATTCTTCTGACCTGACTGACAAATAGTGATTCAATACTGAATGCATTTTAACTTAGATCCCAAAGGAAGGTGAGCTGATATCTGGTACTCCATTCTTTCCTAACCAGACCCTCCAGCATATAAACCACTAATGAAACCTATGTCATCTGGGTCATTTTAGGGTGGTGCTTGCTATATCACAGAGCCATTGTAAACAGTTTACATTGTAGTGCACTTGATCTACAGCAGTAGGTGACACTAAATCTATTATCTGCCCTTTAAGTGCATTTAATATTCTATCTCACTTCTTCCTCCTTTTCCACCATTACCCCTTCAATACCGGTGTCATGACTACTTCAATACCTCTGTTGACTTTGTCAACTCATAGGTTCATAGTTTGGTACTAGGCTATCAGCCCTAGGGCCTATACAAGCCTAGCCATAACAATTCCCTGGCTATTTCTTCCCATAGTATTTACTACCCTGGACCCCTGTCTAGCAGGGTGACTGATGTGATCCCCAAGGTGAATTTCCTATCTCCCATCCAAACATCAAGGTTCCTTTTGAAGAGGGCCAAAGAGGCACTCTGCTTGACATGTATGGGCAGTCTATTCTATAGTCTGGGGAGTCTCTTGGTCAGGAACCTATTCCTCCAGCATGTATTGTTCATTGTGACGACAAGGTTTAGATCACTGGAGCATGTGCCTCTGAGGGATTGGGATTTCTTTAAGTGTAGCATGTCCAGCACCTCTGAGTTTGACATGGCCTTGTATGTTAAGCAGAGATCACCTCTGAGTAGATGATATGTGACAGAGTATAGGTGGAGTTTCTTTAGATGGTCAGCCTAGGGCATCTGCTTTAGGTCTGTGAATCTTTTAGTGAGGTATTTCTGCAGATTTTCCAGTTGTTGCAGATGTCTTGAGGGGTACATGCCAAATGGGGCATTGTATTCTATAATGGGTCTAATGACAGATGAGTACAGTGGGACAATGACCTCTTTTTTTCTGGATGAAAAGCCCTTAGAAATAGGGTGTGCCACATAGAAGGATTTCCTGACTGTTGTGGCGATGTGGTTATCGAAGGTGAGACCAATGTCCACCTGTGTCCCTAAGTCTCTTATCATACTTTTAGTGTTTAGTGTGCTGCCACCTATGTGGTAATTCATGGGTACATGTTTTTCCCAAAAGGGATAATTATACATTTTTTGGCATTGAGCTTGAGCCCATGGCTTTGGCACCAAGCATCTGTTTCTGTAAGGCCCTTTTGTAGAATATCCACATCATTTGGGGATTCAATAATGGCTCCCAGTTTGCAGTCATCTGCGAACTTTGTTAGCCAGAGTCCCTTAGCGTTGGCTTGTAAGTCAGAGAAGTAGATGCCAAACAAGAGCAGTCCCAGGACTGAATCCTGAGCTACTCCACTTGTCACTTGTCTGGAGATGGATTTGGAGTCGGCTACTTTTACAGTGTGGGTTCTGTCAGTAAGCCAATTGGCAACCCATTGAGTGATGTAGGGATTAATGCCCAGCTTAGTAAGTTTATCTATGATTCCAGAGTGGAGGATGGTGTTGAAGGTCTTGGCGAGGTCCAGTTAGGCTGTGTGGACCACCTTACCCTTGTCCATGGCTCTGGAGACTGATTCGAAGAAGTCAATCAGGTTCAGGAGACAAGATAGGCCCTTCACAAACCCAATCTGTGTGGGGTCCAGTGTTTGAAGGCTGCCAATGTCTTTGTTTATAAGTTCCATGATAATACGTTCCATGGCCTTGCAGATTAGGCTCGTCAGACTGATGGGGTGGTAGTTCCCCGGATTCAAGGTGGATCCCTCCTTGTGGAGTGGGATAAATGGAGCTGTGTGCCACTCAGTGGACACGAATCCTGAGGTGAGGCTATGATTAAATATGACACTTAGGTGAGGTGCCAGTTCTATTTGTAGTTCATATAGTACACAGCCTGGAATGTCATCTGTTCCCATGGATGCTGTATTCTTAGCTTTGGAGAGTGTGTTTTTTAACTGTGTGACCGTTATTACCAGAATTTGGCAATCTTTCAGTATTGAGATGGGCCCTTTAGGGGATGAGAGGGGCGATGAAGTTTGCACTGAATCGATCTGCCAGGATATTGGCAATATCCTTGGGATCAATCCACTCCACACATCTCATTAATCCATTCCATAGGCCTACATCCCATTCTGTGAAGAAGCACTTTTGATGATCTAGGAAGTACTTAGACCATATATTCTCCTCTTTTTGCTCTCTCACTCCCTTTCTGTTAGAAGGACCACTTCATATATCTCATTGATGTGATGTTTCACAGTAATATCATGTCTCTACCATCTCTTTTAGTCTCAAGTGAGAAGAGCTCTAGCTCACTTATTTTCTTGTCTTGCCTCTTCCCATCAATTGCATAAACTATTCTAGTACTTCTCCTCTGTCCCATTCCTCACATGACCTCCAAAACTGCACACACAATACCGACGGTGTGATATTAAGTAAGGCACTACAGCAGTGAAGTGTTCCCTATTTGCTTCTCTACTTTGTCCTATGATTACACAAGCCGTCATTCTATCTGTTGCTGTCACTCTCTTCTTAATCTGTTCCTGCTGACTATATCCAGGTGTGAACAATACCCCCAGTTCCAGTTCTTGTTTTGTCACCATCTTCATTTATGCTTCCTAGCAAGTCTATTACAGCCCACGTGTAATACTATGCTTTTAACTCACAGAGCCATAACTGACTCTTTTCTGTCCACATGTTCATCCTTTCCAAATTATCCCCTGTACTCTCTATATAACCTCCTGTGCTGTACCTATCTCTGAGTCATCATAAAACAAGGCGATTCTCTCTCTATTCCCTCTGTTACTTAGTTTTGTTTTTCTGTAAAATGATTTATTCAGATATATATTGTTTCAATAAAAAGAAGTTATGTCTTACCATAATGTTCCATCTGTGTTGTTGGCCTTCGTTCATTCATTACTGATGGGTTATCGGTTCTGTCATTGGAACCGAACTGAGCAATATCAAGCTCACATCAGCCAAAAACTCTTGAGTCAAGGTCCTACCCAGAATGCTCTACTCCCTGTTACCTCAGATCGAGTTTGCAAGTTGATAGATAAAAGTAGAGGATACCTCTGGTCATAACAGTCCTACCAGAATGGAGTACATGAGATCAACCAAGAACCTCCCGATGGGGGATGGAGGGTGGGAAGTAATGAATGAATGAAGATCAACAACACAGATGGAAAGTTATGGTAAGACATAACTTCTTTATCTGATGCTGGTAATTTTTGTTCATTCCTTACTGATGGGACAGAGTCCCCAGCTACCTGTATTCCTGGTTGGCCCTCATAGAAGGACATTCCTGAGCACCATGGGACCAAAAGAAGCTCTATCTCTGGAGGCTAAGTCCAATTTGTAATGAAGAATAAATGTATGGGGTTTAGCCCAAGTTTCAGCTAAGCAAATATCATTGAGGGAAGCCTTAAAATGGAAGGCTGCTGAAGTTGCCATAGATCTTGTAGAATGTGCTTTGAGTGTATGAGGCAAGGTGAGATTGTTTGTGTTGTAGATAAAGGTGATACAATTTCTCAACCATGAAGCAAATGTAATTTTTGATACAGGGTGACCCTGACTAGATCCAGAAAAAGCCAGAAACAGTTGGTCTGATTTACGGGTAGATTTTGTTCTGTCCAGATAAAAACGTATTTGCCTATGAACATCCAAGGAGTGCAAGCAATACTCTCCCTTGTTAGAATGGTTAGGAAAGAACACTGGGAGATCAATAGACTGGCTGATAGATTGCTCTGACACCACTTTTGGTAAAAAGGTAGAACTGGTACTCAGTGATACCGTATCCTTATGGAAGATAAGATAAGCAGGTTTGATGCATAAGGCCAGAAGTTTTGACAATTGTCTTGCCGATGTGATTGCAATCAGAAACAAAGTTTTCCAAGAGAGATATTTTACATCACAAGAGGACGCAGGTTCAAAGGGTGGAGCTGTTAAAGCTTGCAGAGCCAAAGCCAAATCCCAAGGTTGTAAGGGTTCTCTGAAGGGAGGTTTTAGGTGGATAATCCCTTTCAAAAAAGTCTTACAGAGTCTGTGTGACATAAGCGAAGAGTCTTGAAAACCAATATGAAAATTCAAGATGGCAGCTAAATGTAAATGGATAGTAGAGGTAGACACCCCAGAGTGGAAAAGATGTGACAAGTAATCTAATACCACCAAGACAGGGGCTGACAAGCTTATCTGCTGCCCATAGAGAGAACCTCTTCCATTTGTTAAGATAGATTAGTCTCGTAGATGATTTATGAGATGTAATAAGAATATTGCACACAGGGGATGAAAAGTTTTCATGCCTGGCAATCACAGGAAGTGGAGAAACTAAGCTATCAGTTTCTGGGTTGCTAGACTGGGGTGAATCAGACCCTGCAGATGGGAGATCAATGTTGGTGATGGATTATGGATCCATGGTTGATCTAGCAGGTGAGGCCAGAGGAAGGGAAATCAGACTTGTCGAGGCCAATATGGAGCAATGAGAATCACTTTGCTCTTCAACTGTCATGCTTTCTTTAGAAATCGGGAGATGAGGGGAAGAGGTGGATAAGCATAAAGAAGACCCAAGAGACAAGCGTGGACTAGAGCAGCCCTTGGTGACTGTCCCCAAGGGGGGATCAGGGCAAAATAGTTGATGTACTTGTAGTTGGTTGGGGAGGCAAATAGGTCACAGCAAGGCTGACCCCAGAGGTGGAAGATTTTTGCCACTATCAGAGGATTGAGGGACCACTCATGAGGCTGTAGAATGCACCTGCTCAATTTCTGTGCTTTCACGTTGGAGCTCCCGGGAATGTGCATTGCAATCTGAAAGCAGTTGTGCGCTATCGTCCATTGCCATATTCTCAAGGCCTCTCAGCATAACGGGTAAGATCTGGTGCCCCCCCTTGTTTGTTGATGTACCAGACCACTAACAAGTTGACTGACTGGATCCCAATAGTCCCTGATGGAAGGATGGAGTGAAATGCTTGCAACTCTAGAAGCACCACCCTCAGTTACAGGGTATTGATATGCAAAAGGGCCTATGTCTCTGACCAGGTGCTTTGGACCAAGTTTCCCTGACATAGCCCCCCCCAACCCATCAACCCATCAGGGAAGCATCCATAGTCACTGTGGCTATCAGTAGATGGGGGGGGGGTGCAAGGGTGAGACCATTGTTGGGGATTTCGAGATGTCCACCAGAGTAAATCTTGTTTGCATCTCTGAGTCATACTTATTTGAAAAGACAAAGGATGTTGTAGAGGGTACCACTGAGTGAGAAGTAGCCAGTGAAGAAGTCTCATCTGGAATCTGGCTAGGGAAAAAATAGTGATTTATGCTGCCATTGACCCCAATAGCTGAAGTACAGATCAAGCTGGGGATCTGTGGTGATAGAGCAACTGTTGAACTTGTTGTCGTATTCTCTGAAGTCTGTGCTCTGGAAGTGATGCTGTGTAATTTCTTGTGTCCAACAGCACCCCTATGAATTCCAAAGACTGAGTTGGGCTTGTATTGAATTTCTCCCAGTTTATTGTGATTCCTAGGCTTTGAGCTGTTAAGAGAGTATACTGCAGGGCTTCTTCTAGTAGATGTTTGGTGGGGGCATTAAGGAGCCAGTCGTCTAGATATGGAACTGCCTGGAATCCTTGGAGTCACAAGTGAATGATAACCACTGCCATGCATTTTGTGAACACTCTGGGGGCTGTAGAGAGACCAAAGGGCAGGGCTTGAAACTGGTAGTGAGTGGCTCTTATAAGGAAGTAGAGGTATCTTCCTGAGCATTTGTCCATCTTTATGTGGTAATACGCATCTTGAAGATCTACAGAGCACATCCAATCATCTTCTTCCGGAAGAGGAAGGATAGACTGAACCTTGACCATCCAGAATTTCTCGGTATTTACAAATTTGTTTAGAGTACTGAGAACCAGAACTGGTCTCTGGTCCCTGTCTTTTTTGGCACTAAAAAGAACCTTGAGTAAAATCCGGATCCTATCTGGTCTGGGAGGATCATCTGGATGACTCTTTTTTGTAGCAGCTTTTTGATTTTGTGTGCTGCTGTTTCCCTTTGACTGGGTGAAAGTCGGGTAACACTCTTGATGAGACTGGACAAAGATGAAAGGGGATGTGATAGCCTCTGTATATAATCCATTGTACCCAAGAGTCAGTTGATATCTTTGCCAGGCAACAGGGTACAAGGAGAAATTATCCCTGACCACTTCCAGAGGTGATCAGTCAGGCAACGCTTCAGGATCATTGATAGGGTTGACCAGAGAAAGAATCACTGGAACCCCAGTTTAGCAGACCTCCTCTGCCCCGAAAGGGGCATCTTCCATTGGGGCTTCCCCCTCTGCCTCTAGGGAAAAACTTGGCACGTGTATCCCAGAAAAAACCCTGTGATATCTTGCGGCAGATCTTTCCAGTCCTCTGATTTCTGGAATAGAATCGCTGAGGAGTGGAGTGTCTGACACCAATGGCAGACAAAGTCTTGCCATCTTGTTCACACCATGCCAGCATATTCTTGACTTTAGGGCCAAACAAAGAAGTGGCCTCTATGGGGGCATTCATGAAGGAAGCTTTAAAGGAGTCCGCAAAGTCATAAAGGCGCATCCAAGCATGCCATCTAGTAACTATACCTGTGCCTGCTGCTCTAGCTGCCCCTTCCATTGTGTGAGAAATAAGATGCATTGAAGAGTTGGAAATGGACTCTAGGGTGGCTATCTGAGAAGCCATATTATCACAGACTTCATCAGAAACAGCTCCTGCCAAGGTTTCAGAGAACTGGTTGATAAGATCTCACTGAAGCCTAGTAAAATGTGTCAATCACCTGGGACTCCTTGTTGGGCGGATGGACAGTTTGGCTCTCTTCTGCCAAATCCTTCTTAGTAGCAGCTGCCACCACTATAGCATCTACTGGTAGACCATGTGACCAGTGGGGGTGCTCTGCAGGGGGTGATAATATCTTGCCTGGCCTATTAGGTATCGCTTCCATGGTATCAGGAGCCTTCTATGCACACTGCACAATGAGCTGGATGAGCTCATCTGCAGGCAGGATGACTCAGGAGGTAGGAGGCTGGGCACAAAAAGCTTGCAGGAATACAGATTCCTCAGAGGAAGGATTAGAGGGCTTCCAGTCACCTCTCTGTCTAAGGATCTCGAAGATGTCATCAAAGGACACCTCATCAGTGGGTGTTTGAGAAGATTTTAGAGTAATAACAATATATATAAACTGTCAAAAAATTAGATACTTAGTTGAGAGAGTGGCTTGACATGGCTGTTCAGCAATGCGGCAAATGATATCTGAGGTAACAGGGAGTAGAGCATTCTGGGTAGAACCTTAGGACCTTGGCTCGAGAGTTTTTGGCTGATGCGAGCTTGATTTTTGCCAGCTCGGTTCAGAGGATGGAACCGATAACCCATCAGTAAGGAATGAACGAAGATTAACAACATCAGATTATAACATTTACACACATTGCATATAAATAAGAAGGAATAAGAAACAAACAATGACCTACTAAAACTTGTATTAATAAATGCAATAGACATATGAAAATGATCTAATATAATCAACGTCAACCATCTGCTCTCAATTTGTTTGCATCTCTATACAGTTTTGTCCCCTAAATGTCTGCATTATGTTAAGGGCATCCACGATGTTGCTCATGGTCTGTAACTCTTGGACTAAAAAGAGAAGCATTTGTCATCTCTGGTCTGTCAGGCAATAACACGGCATTATAATCTGCGCCAAAATGTTCACTACATTTCTTGTCTTTTCTTTATGACGAGGAACATGCTAATAAAATGTGCAGTAAATCTATTTTCAGCATATAACAGACAAAATTCCTTCATCTTGAACTAACATCTTATATAGAAAACAATAAATTACTATAGGGAATTTTAAATTTATATTGCATGTACACTACATGTAAGTTCATTGAATATATATTTTAAACATAAGCCATGCAACTCTATTTAGTTAAACACTATTCCATTTTTAATTAAAATACTCTAAATCAAAGGTCAAGAAAGTGCTTATATAAATCTTATAAGTACTAATATTAATATTATTATTAATAATATTTATCAAGAATGCCCTACAAATGTTCTTAATAATACCCGGTATATAGTTCAAAAATTAACATCTTTGGCAAAATGCTGATTTCGAAAAGTATAGCCATGTAACTGAAGTGGTTTCTCAAATCTTTTCAATAGTGGACTGACTAGTTTCCTGTGAAAGTACTTCCCCAACTCTTTTCAGTAATGGATCTACTTTCTCCCCCTCCCCCAAATGTTTTTCTCAGCCCATACAACTAAGCCAACCGTCTGAACGTTCCTTTCTGGTTACCTGGATCCTCATAGCTATTATATGGGAGTCACTCCAAGCAGTGGAATGTGCTATGCTTATGTACTTCTTGAGACACTTGAGTGGAAAGTCAACTTCTGCACCTTCCTCAGTTTTCTATACACCAGTGTAAATGGAACATTCATTTTACCTTCTTAACATGAATTAGTGGGACCAAGGACAATCCACCCAGCATAGTATTATTTCTCAAAGTGAATGAACCATCTTCCATATTGTATCTTTCATATAATCCTTGTACACTTGTACAGTCTCACAGATCTTTTCTGAGACAACATCAATCCAATACACAAAAATGAGTTTATGACTTCAAGCTTTTTTCCCTTTTTATAACTCTGTATATGATCTGTTAACACGATTGTTTTTGTCTTCTTAACACTTATTATGAGATTCTTTTGTAGCATAAAACATTCCAAATTTTCATTTGAAGAAAAGTAATATAACTAGTTTTCATGATCAAAAAAGCATCTGCTCAGATTAATACTGAATACTGTCTCCCTTGTCTTATGGTAACTTCCCAATTGCATTTTATGATGTTGAAAATGCCACTGATACAATTTTAAAAAGTCAAGAGGCCAGTGTACATCACTGCCTAACTCCCTTATGTTCACAGGTTAATACTAGACTATCAGTCTGCAGAGGATTACAAGCCTAGCCAATAACCAGAGGTCAGAATCAAACTATGTACTTTGTATCTATAAGGCAAAAACCTTAACCAATTAATGCTAAGCTGTCCCTCTTTAAACAGGTTTGCAGGTAAATACTAGGCTATCAATTTGCAGACTATTATAAACCTAGCTAACAACCAGAGGTCAGAATTAGACCCTGTACCATCTACCTGTGAGATAAAAGTCAACAATTGTGCCAACTCCTCCAAAACGTGAGGAATGAAATAGTGACATATAAGATGTACAAATTTAGCAGTTTGAAACATACCTAAGAACATTATTTTACTGTAACATAAGACTGACAGTTTGGATCCTACTTCTAGTAAGAGCACAGAGAATTTTCAAATGGCATTATATTCTTTTACTTTATTTAGTGACAGTATCATACCGCCGCAGTGCTGCAGCAGTTAGTGTTGTCACCTCACATCAAGAGGTTCTCCCCTTCAATTCTCGGCTAGTTGCACCTTCTGTGTGGAGTCTGCATGATCTCCCCACGGTCAAGTGACGCTAAAGACATGAAGGTAGGTGCGAGCGTGAATGGGCGTGGCTTCGTTGAAGGTTGGGCATCGGGCTGGCAACTTGGCACCATAAAAATCCACTGCCAATCATGAGCAGACTGGAGTTCCGCTGTGGCGACCCCTAACTGAGAAAAGCCAGAAGACTTTCAGTGACAGTATCATACCACAAATGCATAATGGCAATCTGCGCTCTCCCTACATTAGCGCAGCCAAGGTGCAGTTCATAGAAGCTATTTTCTCTCACATCTGATAGTCTCAAATAACATATGTAAATGAAGGATTAATGATTTTGAAATAAAAGGCAATACAGCACTTCTTATGTTAATATGCCTCATTCCTGTCTGATTGTAATTCATAAGCATATCTTGACATGTTCCTGTGCCATCTGCACATGTGTTATAAAAGGCAGAACTGTACCCTCTTCTATAGACTTGGCATGTGGTGAAGATACCTGCTTTTGTTGGTAGCATGGTTGATTCCCAGTCTGAGCTGCTTGCCTTGGATGAACCAAAACTGCAAACACCTAGAGGTGATCACCAGTCAAGAATTCAAAGATGCAGTTAGAGAATAACTGAGTACAGGTTTGATAATCAGGAATTTCTTAATAGGTTTAGAGTTGGCAGGGACATTTTAAAGGACTTAGTCAGCATGTATGGAGCAGAGACTGGAAATGAGGGGATGCATTAACTTCCTGTGCCTGTGGGTACTAAGGTAAGCAGACTCCTCAGTAAACGTCTCATGGGGACCTTCCAAAAACATTCCGGGCACAATTGGTAATTCTCAGGCATCTCTCTTGGGGATACTCCTGCAGTTCTTCAATATGCTGTTGGCACATGTGGATCAGTACTTCTATTTGCAGGTGTCACCTCAGGACTGAGCTTAAACCAAGCTTGCCTTTTATGGGTTTGCACATTTTTCTGACAGACTAAGTGCAGCAGATTGCATCCATGCTGCCATTAGGACCACATCAAATCCGTGTGGTGAGTGGTACCACATTACGAAGGGCTACAGTTCCACTAACTGGCAGGTAGCATGTGATGCATGGAGTTGCAGTCCCAATGTGCTGACCCAGTATACTGGCAGTGACCTTGATTCCCATATAACAAACACAAGATCAATCTACCACCTCTACCCTCATGGTAGGATGTCCCATAACTACCTTGTTGGTAAGTGGAAATTTTACTTTTAATCATCGTATTACTCTAAGTAAAATGTAATGCTTATTACTTAGCCACTATTCCTCTGTTTTGTCTCCCCCTTTTCATAGGATTATATGAAGTTACTAGGCTAATGGCCCAAGGGCCCTTACACACCTAGCCAAATTTACCCTTGTTACCATGATCAGTACCCATCGCCCTGTCCAAGAGGGACACTGGTCTCCAGGGTGAACTTACGGTTACCCATCAGTTGTACAGATTGCATTTCTAGAGGGCCAATGAGGTACTCTGTTTAACGTGAAGTGGGAATCTATTCCAAAGATGTGGCAACAAATCTGTCCCTCCAGCAGGTTCTATTGATGTCACATACCAGGTTTAGGTCCTTAAAGTGAGTAACCTATGTACCATTTGACTTGCGGATGTGCAGCATTCCAACAAAGCAGGGTCAGAGATTGCCTTATATGTGAGGCAGAGATCACCTCTGAGTAGTCTGCATGAAACGGAATAAAGTGACAGTGATTCCAGATGATCTAGATAGGATAGCCGCAGAAGACCTTGAATTTTCCTTGTGAGGAACCTTTGTGGCATCTCTAATTGCTGCAGGTGCTTTGAAAGGTACATACCAAAAGGGGTGTTGTACTCAATTATTGGCCTAATGAGTGATAACTTATTTTTTTCTCAAGGCAATGCCCCTACTTATGAGATGAGCCACATAGAATGCCCTTCTTACCACTGTGGAGACATGGTGATTAAAGGCACGGTTGCTATCAACCTGAGTGCACAGATCCCTCAACACTGAGTGCATACTTAGGGTATTGCCATTGATGTGGTAATTTGCAGGATGATCACTCTTACTGAAAGGGATGATAACACATTTTTTGCATTGAGTTTAAGGCCATGACTTTGGCACCAATCATTTGTTTGTGTAAGTCTTTCTTGAAGGATGTTTACATCATTTGGACATTCTATGACAACACCCAGTTTGCAGTCATCAGCAAACTTTGTCTACCATAATTCCTTGGTTTTAGCTTGTATTTGGAGAAATAGGTTCCAAACAGTGGAGGTCCTAGGACTGATCTCTGTGGAATGCCACTGGTTACAGGTCTTCTGTTGGAGGTATATTCCCCTATTTTGACTGTATGGGTTTTATCAGTGAGCCAGTTCACAACCTACATTATGATTAAAGGGATAATATCTAGCTGGGAGAGGTTGTGAATGATGCCTGTGTGAGGGATAGCGTCAAATGCCTTGGCTATGTCTAGGTAGGCTGTATGCACATATTTCCCCTCATCCACAGCCCTGGTAACTGTCTTGAAGAAGTGTACCAGTTTTAACAGGCATGATCTCCCCTTGACAAATCCAAACTGGGTAGGATCTAGTGTCTGGAGATTACCTATATTTTTGAACTGCTTTAAAGCCCATTTACGTTGACTGGATTAGTTGGGGGAGGGTGTTGCTTTTCAGTATGACCCTGCTACTGCATGCAGGAGGTTTGCCACATGTTACATTTTACACAACATGATCATACACCAGCCTCATGGCTGAAATGTCCCATGATGTAACCATGACTCCTGATACAGGCGTCATCACAACAGAGGATAGCGTTGGTGGCCGGCTGGAAGTAATAGAAAGATACCCACATGGGAGAGGTTCATGTATGGTATTTTGCTGCACAGGTAAAGAGGCAGAATCTAGTCCACAACTATATACCGTGGCATTGTTACTGTCTGGGCATCATAAAATAGCATAGAGAATAATTGAAGGATGCAGTGCTTTGTATGGGATGGGATGTGTGGTGCATGATTGACCATCGCTGTTCATCAGGCAGTCCATTTTTTTTGTTTCATCAGTAGATTGAATCAAAGTATAAACATTTACTGTTTAAAAGAGTTAGGCCTTACTGCTCACTATAAGGAATAACTACATTTTCCACTGTTTTCTTGAAAATGTTGTGTTTAGTGACTGTCTAGGTTTGCATATTCTCCTTCTACTGTACAATTCATTACTGTAAATTTGGTATCGGTATTGCAGTATGTGACTGATGTACTGCTGCTCTGTTCCATCTTGCATTTCTATAAGCTGAAATCAGAGATGTTAAAGAAAATATACGACATTGATTTGTTTATAACTTGAGTTTCTTTAATTTTAGTGCTGTTGAATAAGAAGTAATTATTTTTATAGTAACGTAATGCACATCAGATTAATAACCGACCCTTGTTTTTGTATTCATAATACTCATCATTTTTGCAGTGATGAGGGTGAAGTGACAACAGTGCTAATATTGACATCAGGATGACTATTGTTTATGGAATACTTTTTCCCTCTGGGTGCTAGGCTGTTAATTGTATGTATTTTCTTTTTGTGGATTCATTTTTTTAAATCTATCATTTGTATAACCATCAGCATTAGCATTAACTCATATTATACAAATACTGAACGTGCCTTTAATGGTGCACTCTGTAACTTACCCCCTCCATTTTTATTTTCATACTGGATTTTTTCTTGTATAGTAAGCAGTACCATTAGTCAACTGAACTACATGCAGATGGAAAGCCTTTTAGTACTGAGGTACATTAAACACAGATATTTTGCTTCCCTCCTCCATATCCTGGCATTATACAAATACAAACATACAGAAGACTGAATGCCCTAAACATCAAACAAACAAAAAATCATGAAAGGAAAGCTATTTCCTTTCCCAACCTCTCCATAACACTACCCTCGAATTTGTCTGAATAGTGGCAGTGTTACAGGATTGCATCCTTAAGTTAAGGTGTAGGGTTAGGGTTGTGGGAAAAGGCACCATTATGCTTAGCACCCATTACTAAGGTGGGATAGAGGCTCACACAGGTTCTGTTGCTTATTATAAGCAAATGACGAACTAAACCACTTTTTAATCACAGTGTCACACTTCTTGTATATGTAGGTTTTATGTAAAAGACCTTCATCAAACTTGGTTTTACTAAATAACACTGCTGCATTTTTTAACACCAAACTGTCTATAGATTCTAAATAAGTAAATTAAAGGGCTGGCTCAGAGTAAATGTAAGTCCACTTGGTCAAAATACATCATAGTTTCAGCAAAATGTTCACCAACACCATCTCTAGGTTTTGCAGACATCTTCAGATCTACCTTTACTTGCTTGATCTGTAGATTGATTAGGACTATCTTTTTTTCAAAACTACATCTGTACTGATCTCAAGCAGAGTTGTAAGGGAGCAGTGAAGGGGTGATTGTACTTGGCACAAGCCATTATGTAATGCAGTCAGCAGCTGACATGGGGTGTATGTGCAGTATAGCTTTCATATATGAAGACAATGGAGCTATTGCAGCTTTAGAGAATGGGGCACATGCATTTGTGAGCTCAATATGTTAGTAATGGTAGTATTATCTAATGGAGCTTTATATGGTTACATTTTAGAGTTGAAGACTTTGTTTCATCTTCAACTTTGGGAAACATGTTTTTGGTCTTCAAATTTGAGCTATAGAGGATGCCAGTCTGGGAACTGCCCAGGGTGCAAGATGTTCTAGCTAATAATTTGATTTTAAGAAATGATTATTTTATGTTCTGAATTTCATAACTAACTTTAAATATTCCCCTGAACTCTGTAAAAGACAGAATTTAATCTACAGTGGAAGTTGCTTTGGAGAAAAAAATACATATTATATTATATTATATTATATTATATTATATTATATTATATTATATTATATTATATTATATTATATTATATCATATTATATTATATTATATTATATTATATGTTCATAGGTTCATAGGTAGGTACTAGGCTATTGGCCCTAGGGTCTATATAAGCCTAGCCAAACGGTACCCTGGCTTTTGCCCCCCAAGAAAATTATTTTCCTGTGCCCCTGTCATGCAGAGCCACAGAAGTGATCCCCGGGGTGAATTTCCCATCTCCCATCCAATCATCAAGATTTTTCTTGAAGAGTGGTAATGAGGAGGTTTGTTTGATATAGATAGGTAGTTTGTTCCAGAGTATATGAAGTCTCTGAGAAAGGAATCTATCCCTCCAGCATGTTCTGTTTATTGTGGTGACAAGGTTTAGGTCCCTAGAGCGTGTAGCTCGGAGGGATTAAGATTTCTTTATGTGGAGCTTGTCCAACAACTCTGGGTTTGACATAGCTTTGTATGTTAGGCAGAGATCACCTCTGAGTAGGTGATATGCGACAGAGTAAAGCTGGAGTTTTTTGAGACAGTCTGCATAGGGCATCTGTTTGAGGCCGGTAATCCTCTTTGTGAGGTATTTCTGTAGCCTTTCCAGTTGTTGTAGATGTCTTGTGAGGTACATACCAAAAGGGATGTTGTACTCTATAATGGGTCTAATGAGTGATGAGTAGAGGGGAACAATGACCTCCTTTTTCCTGGATGAGAAACCTTTTGTGATGAGGTGTGCCACATAGAAGGATTTCCTGACTACTGTGGCGATGTGATTATCAAAGGAGAGACTAGTGTCCACCTGTGTCCCAAGGTCTCTTATCACACTTTCAGTGTTAAGTAGACTACTGCCTATGTTGTAGTTCATGGGTACAGAGTTTTGAGCAAAAGGGATGACAATGCACTTTTTGGCATTGAGCTTGAGGCCATGGCTTTGACACCAGGCATCTGTCTCAGTGAGGCCCTTTTGTAGGATATCCACATTGTTAGGAGATTTGATTATGGCTCCTAGTTTGCAGTAATTTGCGAACTTTGTTAGCCAAAGACCTTCTGTGCTAGCCTGTACTTCAGAGAAGTAGATACCAAACAGGAGAGGACCTAGGACTGAACCCTGTGATACTCCACTTGTCACTGGTCTGAAGTTGGATTTAGAGTCTGCTAGTTTCACAGTGTGGGTTCGGTCAGTGAGCCATGTGGCAACCCAGTTTGTCTATAATTCCAGAGTGGGGGATATCTATATATAGATAGATATAATTAATTTTTACAAAAGTACTGCACACTGAAACTTAATGAATAGTATTAAAACTATTCAATATAGCTTATCCATTTATTCATTCATTCATTTATTATTTGCATTTATTTATTGGGAAATTCTGACTGCATAAAGAAGCCCCTTTTTAGCAGAGGCCCTAGGAGTGAAGCTCCATGTGAGCACAATGCAAATTACTTTATGCAGGATACATATACAGACAAAACATTTTTCATATTAAATAACAAGTCACAACTACTGAAAGAAATTAGAAAAAGATTTAAATATATATACAAATTTTATTGGCATAAGAAGTAGTGGTCTGATTGATGCATGTAATTGCGGGAAGTGAAAGATGCTTTGTCTTATATGGAGAGTATTAATATAAGTAGATAAGAAAATAAAAAGGGAAAACATGGCATTGGGAAATGTTACAGTTAAAATACACAACAATGTGGTTACTTTATGGCCAATTTATGAAATTATAGGCTAGAATAAAAGAAGTGGTAGATATTCTTCAGAGACTTAAGGGGAGAAATAAGAGTTATAAAAGATTATGGAAAATAGAACACAGAGTGTAAGATGTACAGTGGAAATAAAAAGTGTACACACCCCTGTTAAAATGCCAGGTTTTTGTGATATAAAAAAATGAGACCGCAATAAATCAGTTCAAAACTTTTCCTACCTTTAATGTGACCTATAACCTGTGCTATTCAGTTGAAAAACAAACAAATCTGTTAGGGGAAAAATATATAAAAAAAAAAACATACAATAAACTGGTTGCATAAGTGTGCACACCCTTAAACTAATACTTTGTTGAAGCACCTCTTGATTTAATTACAGAATTCAGTCTTCTTGGGTAGACACCTGCCATCAATTAAAGAGACTCTGATTAACCTAAATAAAGTTCAGCTGTCCTAGTAGGATTTTCCTGACATTTACTCAGTTGCCTGATACAGCAAAAGCCATGGCTTGCAGAGAGCTTACAAACCATCAAAGGGATCTCATTGTTGAAAGGTATCAGTCAGGAAAAGGGTACAAAAAAAATCCACAGCATTGGAATTACCATGGAACACAGTAAAGACAGTCATCAAAAAGTGGAAAAAATATGGGACAACAGTGACATTGCAAAGAACTGGACATCCCTCCAAAATTGATGAAATGACAAGATGAAAACTGGTCAGGGAGGCTGCCAAGAGTCTTAAAGCAACACTGAAGGAGCTGCAGGAATTTCTGGCAAGTGCTAGCTGTGTAATACATGTGACAACAGTCTGTCATATTCTCCATATGTCTGGACTATGGGGTAGGGTTGCAAGATGGAAGCTTTTACTTACACAGAAAAACATCTAGGGCCAGCTAAAATTTGCAAAACAATACATTAAGTCCCCCAAAGCACGTGGGAAAATGTGTTATGGTATGATGAGACCAAGGGTGAACCTTTTGGCTACAGTTCCAAAAGGTACATTTGGCGCAAAAACAGCACTTCACATCACCAAAAGAACACCATCCCCATGGTGAAGCATGGTGGTAGCAGTATCATGCTTTAGGGTTGCTTTTCTTCATCTGGAACTAGGGCTTTAGTCACAGTGTAGGGAATTATGAACAGTTCCAAATATCAGTCACTTTTGGCCTCAAACCTTCAGGCATATGCTAGAAAGCTGAAGATGAAGAAGAATTTCACCTTCCTGCAAAACAATGATTCCAAGTAAACATCCAAATCAACAAAAGAATGCCTTCACCAGAAGAAAATTTAAGTTTTGGAATGGTCCAGCCAGAGCCCAGACCTAAATCCAGTAGAAAATCTGTGGGGTGACCTCAAGAGGGCTGTGCACAAGAGATGTCCTTACAATCTGATAGAATTGGAGCACTTTTGCAAGGAAGAGTGGGCAAATATTGCCAAGTCAAGATGTGCCATGCTGACAGACTCCTACCCAAGAAGACTGAATGCTGTAATTAAATCCAAAGGTGCTTCATCAAAGTATTAGTCTAAGGGTATGCACTTATGCAACCAGCTTATTGTATGTTTTTTATTTTTTATATTTTTCCCCTGACAAATTTGTTTGTTTTTCAATTTAGTTGTACAGGTTATAGGTGGGAAAAGTTCTGATATGATTTATTGTGGTGTCATTTTTTTATATCACAATAACCTGGCATTTTAGCAGGGGTGTGTACACTTTTTGTATCCACTGTAGGTGTGGAAAGATAGGTTAAGTTATTGAAAACATATAAAGGGCATGAAACAGTTATAGTGTATGTTGTGGAAAGTAGAAGAAAAGAGTTTTGTATGGAGAAAGAAGAAGCAACTGGAGGGAGAAATATATGGATAATTAGGGGATGGGGATGTAAATGTAAAAGTGATATATGTAGTACCTTACAGTCATAACATTGCAGATAACATGAACATATATAAAAGCTGAAGATTTGAATTTAAAGTTTGACTAGTGATATGGTAGAGAACAGTGGATTCCACTTATCACACAGATATGTTTTTAGAAGGACTTCACCGCAGGGGGAGTTCCTTGGTTTAGCTACATAGCAGGAGTCGAGCACATCACTTTGAGAATTATTGGCAGGGGTAGTATACTGCAGAGCTGTTTGGATAAAAGCTGATTACTAAAGAGAGAAAATACCATTCCACAGGAAGTCAAGAAAGGGCATTTATTTAGGGTACATAAGATTCTGTAAGCAGCATCTAGCTGACAAACTTCATTACATTTCGACATTCAAGCCAGTTCAGCAGCTTTAATGCATAACAGTGATGAGTTTATGTGAGAGAGTTGGGGTGAAATTTGGCAACTTTACTTTATCATTGCTGTAGTTTTGAGGGCTGTTGAATGAATGGCGGTTAGTATATAGCTGGCAAAGGAGACAGTGAGTAGAAGGAGGTAGGTTGCTATATATTTTCTACTGGACATAGTAAGGAATAACAGCTCTGTTGACTAATACTTTGATGTGCCTTTTTATAACTTGTTGAACATGGAGGTCAAATTTGAGGACTTCATTAAAACTGAGACCGAGGAGTTTGGTATGGGAAACAGTTTCAATGGAGATGCCTTTTGAGGCTGAAAGTGAGAATTTTGATTAGTTTTGCAAGTAAAATACATTTGTTGTGTTCATGACTACGTTTGGTTCTTTGTAACGGGTTCCTCTGGAAGTAAATAAATGTTGGAGAGAAAGACATGCATCTGGAGCGTTTCTCCTGGGGCCTCGGCTGAAAACTGGCTTTGTTCCAAGTCGGACTTTCCCAGTTAACAAATGCTAAATAAATAAATAAATGAATAAATACATAAATAAATAAATACATAAATAAAATGCAACTCAGTAACTTTTCTAGTGAACAAAGATAAGTTCTTTATATGGTTCATAACAAAATATAACAAATCAGTGATTTATTGTTTCTTGAGTATCATGTAACTGCCAGATGGTGATCAAGATGGCAGCCAATAAAATGTTCAAAAGAGAACTGTTCACAGTGGAACAAAAATATTCTAGAAGAAAAGAAAATCTAGCACTGCACCATGCTAGACTGATTGAACCACATAAAACAAATACATCAATAACCACAATGTCAGCCAGTTGAGTTGTTGTCTTTCAATTTTATATTATAATTGGCATCTCAACCAGAAAAAGATTTCATGAAGACCTGCTTTGCTTCTTCATTTATGCTGAAGTGAACATATAAACTGGATTATACCAGTCAATGAAAGCAAGAATGGTTTATTTTAATGCAATAATCTCAACTGTAACTTTTTAAGGGGTCTATATTATAACACTGAAGTTCAAAAACTTTGAATGTTATAATATCGAACCCTTTAGAGTGAAAGCTGACAATAGTGAAGCCTCGGAACATCTAAATTTTACCTAGGGTAAGATTTCAGTGGTCCGTGGCTTCGCTATTTACAGCAATGTGGTGCGATGGTTACGGACCAGGTTTAGGGAAGTGAGCAAACAGAGGTTATGGATTGGGTTCAGGTAAGTGTGGTGCAATGGTTACGGACCAGGTTAAGGTAAGTGTGCGAACGGACTGGGGTAAGGTGAGTGTGTGGTAGTTAGGGACTTTAGGGTTAGGGCGCGGGTGAGGTGAGTGTGCGGTAGTGACAGACTTTAGGGATAGGGGTGGATTAAGTGAGTTAGGGTTAGGGTGCGGGTCAGGTAAATGTGTGATTGTGTGGACGTGAGGGTTAGGGTGTAGGGTGTGGTAGGTGAGTTAGAGTTAGGGAGCGGGTAAGGTGAGTGTGCGATAGTTAGGGACCTTAGGGTTAGGGTCGGGTTAAGGTAAGTGGGTAGCTAGTGGTGTATGTCTGGTTTAGTGTAGGGTTTCGTGAAGTGTATGTGTGTGGATTATTTATTTTGGTGTGCTTGAGTTATGTGTATGTTTGTCGGAACAGCAAATTTTTTCCCTGGGAAAAAATTTGCTATTCTGACTGTTCGGTTTTCTGATGTTTCGATTGAACGGGGTCGATATTATAACATTCGATGTTTTTAGACTTTGATGTTATAATATAGACCCCCTTTTTAAGGTATTAAAAAAATAAATAAAAATAAAGTGCATGTGTTGTGAAAAAACATTGCACTTCACTAGGAAAACACCACTAGGATCTCCTTCAAGGGTGGGGCTATAATGTACTCCTTTTACTGTTTTCCTGTTTATTCCATATACTGAATTTGTTGCAATTATTTTATATGAAAAAGTATTCCAAAATGTTCATATCATTACCACACATTCAAGTGTTTCACTGACAAAGTACAATCAGTCACAGAAATCTGAGACCATACTCAGTAATTAGTCCCCCAATATGTATTTCTGGGAAACATATAACAGAACAGCACTGTTTTGGCCCAAAGTCTTAAGGTGCTGTGTTCCACTTCACGTGGTTCTTAGTTAAATCTTGACCCAGAGTCCTGAAAAATTAACTTCTAGTAAAACATCTAACGGTATCAAAACATAATTCCACCACCTTATTCAGTTAATTTTTAATTCTAGGACAATTGCCAAACTCTGTCTCTAACTCCTGGCTCCAATGACACTAATAAGGACCTTCTCTTCTGTTTTTTGATTCAGAGCACAGTATAGCACAGCACAGCTGAAATGGCTACAGATGATGGCTGCAAAAGAGCAATGCTTTTGTTTATAATCAATTAGAATACATATTAAGACCAAACACCCAGTGAGCTAACAGTCTGAAAAGGTATTAGCAGTTTAAACAGTACTAAACACTTAGTTTAAATTATAAGCAATAACAGCACATACATATATGTGTGTGTATCTATTTCTATATATATATATATATATATATATATATATATATATATATATATATATATATATATATATATATATATATATATATATATATATATATATAAGTCCATAATCAGGTAAGACTGAAGAATCAAATAGGCTGCAACCAAGGTACATGGTGGGCGGGGATATTAGTTGATGTTTAGTAAGAGATGGAAAATTAACAAACTTAGCGCATAGACTTCAATGATGAAAGCTGTTAGGGAATAAACATAGGAAAACATTAGCTCATTTTGGAGGTTCAATGTGACCCAGATACTACAAGTGCACAGGTGGAAAACAATCCCACAGGGTAGTAGAGAAAACTGGATTGAGGAGGGGAGATAATCTAACCTGTGTTTCTCATGTGCACCTATTAAATAAGGTGGTGCCTCCGGGTTGTGAGAATTGGCAACAAGAATGCAGCTTTGATAGAAATAGGGTAGTCCAGGAGAACAATCTTATGAGAATCTTGAAATAGATCTGAAAATAACACTGCAAATAAACTTATGAAACATACTATTCAGCTCTTCCAGGTATTTCATTTCCAACTCTAGCTGATCACCAAACCAGATTAATAATCACACTCTCTCGGAAGTTTCTGTTGTTACTATTATCTGCAAAAATCATGAAAACTTGTAAAAACATATCTATTTATTCTGATAACCAACCCATTAGATGTCACAAGCTCACATCTGACATTACATTTTGCTCTTTCTCTGTATTACTAAACATATCAGTCAAAGAAGGTAATGTGCCACTGTAATGGAAGTGTATCATACAAATACATTATAATCAAAGTGTGTTCTCACTTTAGATGTAGGCTATTATTCCCTTCTGTAACCATCTCCTGAGTCTCTAAACTACTTGGAAAAAATATAAAACATGTTCTTTAGTCACTGAAACACCTAATCAACTTTAGCATTCTCTCAAATTCATGGCACAAGTGTCATTCTGTTTTTTATAATCACCCCAGAAAGGAATGCAGTTATAAGTCCTGTAACAGTGCATTTTTTCTTGAACTTTCAAAATCATTTGATATGTTTAATTATGATAGCATCCCAAAAAAGAACAAACTACTACTTTTCCCTCATATCCCTCTCTCATGAAAAAAAACTAAAGTTAAAGTCCTCTCACTTGATAATACAACCACTGAAGTCACTTGTCATAACTATCAGGGATGATAGTGGATGATAATCTTACATTGGACCTGTATATACAAAATTCCATATGAGACACTCATAAAAAAACTAGGGATGCTTTACAGAGCCAAATATTTTCTCACAGACAGAACTAAAACTACACTTGCCACTACTTATCCCCCCAACTCTTCTTTATGGTGCTCCAATCCTTACTAACCTCCAGGCTTAACAAAAATTAAAACATGAACAATGCTATAACAAACTTGCTAAATTTGCAGTACATACCCCTTTCAGAACCCACCAATGTATAACTCTAAAAAGCCTAAATTAGAACTGTCACATCAAGTAACATAAACACAGCTTCTTACCACCTATAAAATTATCCAACATCTGTCTGCCTGTCCCACACACACACACACACACACACACACACACACACACACACACACACACACACACACACACACACACACACACACACACACACACACACACACACACACACACACACACACACACACACACACACAAATAACATTCTACACAGCTATGTTCCCAGTTGGTCATTGTGAACCAGTGACCTAAAACTCATATCTATCTACAAACCTAGCAAATCTGCTTGGCATTGTATGTACTCATTCAAGGTTGTTAAGGCCTGGAGCTCCTTACCTCTATCCATCAGGTCTACAACCTCCCTTCCGTCTTTCAATACCACTCTGAAAGACTTCCAAGCTTAAAACCAGGAAAGACTATATCCTTAAATGTGAACAAGTACCTTTTCATTCCTTATACCTCCTTACTTTCCCTTCTGCACTTACTTCCTTACTGCTATCTAATTCTCTTCCCTGACTTTTTCTCTAAATATACCATAAGCATATTTTTTTCTCAGTGCATATTGCAATTCTAATTTGAATTTGGATAGCTTACCTTTAATTTCTTTACAAACTGTCTAAAACTCCTCTAAATATTAAATGGTTGTCATACACCTTGTATCAATTCTTAACCAGTGTTTTTATATTATGTCTAATTTGTTGTAATTATTTAAACTTCTGATGTTTTTGTTTTATTTTTGAAGATTGTAAACTTATTGTTTTTAAAATGCTTTGTAATAATTTGCAGCTTTTCTCCCTGGGCCTCCACTGAAAATGGGCTTCTACCCGATCAGATTTTCCTGTTAATCAAATGGCAATAAATAAATAAATAAATAAATGATCCCCTCATTTCCAGGCTCTACAAACTCCAGTTTGCCATAACATCTGTTAGTTGTCACACCAGTTCAGTTATACCCATTATATCCATTCTGTTAAATGTTATATTCATATCGCTCCTCCATCATATCATATGAGAATTGAAGATCCCTAAGGCTCCATTTTTGCTATTTACTGTATATTTTAATAACGTGCCATGCTCTACCAACCTATCTTTATCCAATATGCCGGTAAGACAATACTACATTATTTCTCCAAGTCAATTTTTCAAATTCAACTACATGTTCAAAATGAAATCAGCTTCCTTCAAATAAATATTACCCTCAGGACTCTTTAGACTTTTAAATTACTGTCTGAATTAGAAGAAAAAAACAGAGCCTCTCCAACACAAACTTATGCCTTCTTAAATTTTAAGGTATGCTGTCACCAACTGATCACAATTAATAAAATATAACAGTACAACATGTTTAACTCTTGAAATAAGACAAACATTAAATATTCAAATTATACAATTCACTCTGAATTCTCATTCCTCCCAGGATAAACACCTCACAAGTTGGAGCACAGGTAGAAATGCATAAGCCATTAAGCTAATAAATGAAGCATCATCCACAAGCATTCAATGTTGAATAATGAAATTCTTTATGTGAAATAAATAAGTTTAAATATTTCTTCATAAGCAAATATATATATATATATATATATATATATATATATATATATATATATAAAACTTGCACATACAATCAAATATAAAAATTCAAACAACAAAAAAAGATTATCAGAAGCATTTCAGCTAGAAACTAACTGCTTCTGGCTAAATTTACAATGCACCTTTTTCTGGATTTTCTGAGTCCTTGCAAGTGGTACAGCTTGAACTCTGACTCCAAGGGTATCCTATCCTCCAACAATATGTGTATATCTATTAACTTTTATATTAAGAGTTACTTCCCTCTATTTATGAGTCAAGAGCATTTATTCCTGTAGCTTTGAATTTTAGAAGATGAAAGCTTTGTTTTTTTTTCACCCCCCCCAGCTGTCTTCCAACTGACCTCAAGAACCCATCCTCATTCATTGGGTTGATGAAACCTGACAAACCTCACAAGATATTTGCTGACTCATGTTCAGGACTGATGAGAGGTATTAAGCAACCTCAGACAGCATAATTAATGCTGCCAAGATATTTTTTAGGCATAAGTAGGTTCATTAATACTTTTCTGCCCCTGGACAAATGTGCAATTGCATGTTGATATAATGCCTTGTTTTCCACATATCCTCAGCCTCTTCTGGGGATCAACAATAAGGTGCACTCATATGCATACCTTTCTTGCATGATGGGCATGCCCACCCTCTCTTATCAGTACCACAGACTCACAAACCACTTGTTGAACCCTGATCACCTAAAACATAGTCAGACCTCTATGCTTTCATGTCACAGTGCTGGATTGCCCTTTGTATTTGCACAATAACATAGTTATAGGAGAAGAATGATAATTAAAAATCTCAACAACCAATTATCCAAATAAGGCCTATCCACAATATGCAATAACAGACTCTGAGGTTGTGGAACACTGAGGTATTATAGTTTTGTGCTGTCTTCAAGTTGCAATAGATTTTTGCAATGGTAAATATGGTCATTTGCCACTATCACATGTTGTTTCACATACTACACTTTCACTACAAAGGCAAGTACAGCTTCTTTTCAATCAGCTATGTACACACTTTTAATTTTACATAGTTCTGATATGGTTAGTTCATTTTTCTTTGAATTTTTTTTAAAGAACAATAACATTTCCCAGATTATTACAGGTACTTTTCACAACCATTTAATGTTGCAGATAGAACTTTTAGTCTCAGTCTGGCTTTCTGCCATAAAAAAATGCTTAACCAATAAATCTAGGCTTGTTGCTGCTAATGATTTTCCTTTACTAACCATCTGCTTCTGCTCACCCCTCTTTTAGATGTGGTAGTCTGTTATGGTTCTTACAATCTGGGTATCCATCCCATAGAAATTTGTGACACCCTTTCCTTCTGCACCTTCTAAAAGATTCTCTCTATATAAAACAAGCTAAGTACATACTATTGTTTCAACAAACATATCACCGCTTAGTACTAACACACCAACCTAACTACATATGCCTACTGCCTTCTCATGTAATAACCTGAAAATTAACCTTGTGCTATCTATAAGTCTATTCACTGAATATACATATTCTTACATTTAAATATCAGTTCTACTTGTTTGTGTCTTTTGGCTTTTCCCGGTTAGGGGTCGCCACAGAGGAACTCCGGTCCGCTAATGATTGGTAGTTGATTTTTACATGCTGAGTTTCCAGCTCTGATGCACAACCTTCAATGAAGGTACGCCCATTCACGCATATCTCCATGCAGAAGATGCACTAGCTGAGAATCGAACAGGACAGCGTCTTACTGTGAGGCGACAATGCTACCGCAGCACCACCACCGTGGGTTAGTTGTACTAAACATTATTAATATTATTTCAATAATGTACCTTGTCAAATAATTTCTTTAAGCAATCTGTATTCTTCTTCACATGTGTTTGTCTTATATTCCTGCTTTTCTTCTATGCATGCCTCTATTTTATTGTGCATATATTCACACCTCTAGCTGAATCTGTGAATGGTCCACTGGACTAAGTACTTTAGCTAAGTAAAAATATATATGTATGCATGTCTGCATATATGCAAACCAAAGGGTATAAAAGGTCACATAGATAAACCATTCAGGAAAACTAAGAAAAACCTAGCTAAGCTTGAATTTCCATTGTGTAATACCTTAAACTTCCTGTAATAGAGATCCATGGGATATATGCAAATGACCCCTTAAGAATATCAAGTGTTTCTGTTACGCTGCTTCAGAATGCCCACATTTTTTTCACTTTTTAAGTCTTTATGGCAACATTCAGGCCAATACAAGGTTTAAGGTATCACACAGTAAAAGGATTAGTTTTGTTGACTTATTGTAATAAGGGACCACCTCATGTAAAACTGGTAACATATTGGTCAGCCTTCTTCCTCTACAAGTTATCACACTGTATAACTGTATGCTACTTCTGATGACTTTACGTCATCAATATTTACAGATAAGTATGAGGTATGACATCCAGGAGACCATTAAAGTGACCAGCTCAAATTCCCAGTTACCCCAAAGCACTGTTTTGGTCAAGTGATATGTTTGTAGTGAACTTATTACTACAACTTTCCTTGCCAGTTTTATTCACTTTTTATTAAAAGTCGGTTTCTGGCCAGATGGATTCTCTCAGTTAAGAAAAGCCAGTCAATAAATAATGAAGATTTCTCCTCTGCCATAATCTCCTCCATACCTGTCCTTTCTGCACAATCTATACCTTGGGTGCTTCCATATGTGAGCCTGCTGTCACTGACCTGCATTTCTCTTGATACAAACAATTTTTACCCACCTTTCTTCCACCACTGCTTGCAGCTTCCTCATCTTCCTCTTCAAACTTCTTGCACTACAGAGTAATATTACATGACCACATTCTAAGTCATCCTCATTTGTTCTGCTGCTATGTTCTACTCCTCCTTTTGTCTTCTGTGTACTGCATCAACATGTTTGACCCTTTTGCTTTTATATGTTTGTAGATTAGTACTAGGCTAACTGCCCTTGTAGACCATTTTAAGCCTAGCCAATCATCCCATGAAAGAATCAAACCCTGCACCTTGTGTCTGTATGGTAAACACCTTAACCATTTTGCCAGACTCCCTTTCCATTTTATTTAAAATGCACAGCCACTAAAAGGTACCTCTTCAAACTACCACTAAGCCCTGCTGTCTAGTTTAAGCTAAGATGGAGCCTACCCATTACATAAAACTGAACTCTTTGCCAGGTGTACCCCACCTTCCTACCAGTCAGGACTATTTTCCCCTTGTCCACTGCCATGTGTCTACTTCCTGCTGGTACAGATAAGGCTTCTGAGAATAACTCCAACTGTCTTATTTTGGCATCTGTTTGCAGCATATGTGTCTCTGCTTCCTATCACAGGATCTTTCTCCTTTTATTGCCTATACAACACACCACAACACTGCACTATGTATCGACTCCACTGCTAATAACATTGATTTCCTCTTCCCATGTCTTGCCTACATTGATTTTAATAAAATCTTGCCTTATCTTCTTTACCTGCCAAACACCAAGACCGTTGTCTCTGTCCTTGCACTGTCTTTCATCTCCTTAAACTCCTGCCTAATGCTATTACCCTGACTAATGTAACATTCCCAATTAACTTGTAGTATCCTGCCCCTTCTCATTGACTGTGACTGCTGCTTCTCTTACTGAGCTGCATCTTCTATCCAACACTACTGTGCTCTTCCCACAAGACCCATCTACTATTCGATCTCTTTTGCTTTCTGCTTCCCCTATTTTGGCAAGGTATATGTCCCTGCACACTACCCTCTGGCTATCCTTGCATGTTTGTTCCATTGAGGTTGCCTGTGTTCTAACTCTCATTTACATTTAATACTCTTTAGACTTGCCCCTTTACATTTTTCCCTTTTCCTTCCCTCTTGTACATGTCACATTGCTCTCTTTCTCCCATCACTTTGCACTACCATACCACTTGCCTGTATTCCTCTAATAACATCAATCCTATGACCAGTGTCTTTGGACTTCCCTCCAATGTTTCCTAGCTGATACTGTTTGCTAGGTTTCTGCTACCTCCTCCTTTCTAGTTCATCCCTATCCTAACAGTCTGCTAATATCTGTGCTGACCACATTCTACCACAAAGCTCATACATTCTTCTGCAGACCCAAAGTCTTCTGTTATCACAAATCACCAGAGGAAAATAGCTACTCTGCACTGTTAGCCCCTTTCAAATCTCTTTCTTGCTCCCCTTGTCTATTCTGTCATATTCCAATCAAATACCATTCTTACATTCCCGCACCTTTTTCATTTCTTTTTATTTTATTTTCTACTTACATATTTTTAACTTAGCTGTACATTTCTGCTTAATCTTTTATTCTTCATTTACTAAAAAAATTCAAAAGAAGTAAAACATCAAATCAAAAAGTAATTAAAATTCATGACTAGACAATTGATATTTCAAGTTACCTTAAAGTTTCTTAGGGACAAAAATCATCTGTGTTGACTATTACCTTTTGATAGGTCTTTTTCACAGATCCTTTAAGAATATAATTTCAAACGTAGTACTTTTTGCATATCAAAAAGATGCGTAAAGGCACATCTTTCAGAAGCACGTATTCAACTCTCATCTAGCTATGCTCACATAGCAGGGAGAAAGAGAAAAAAAGAAAAGAAAGTTTTACCTTTCTTATTCACAGAATTCGACATGTCAAGAAACAACGGGAGATTTGAATAATTTAATCCACTGCCATGTAGTAGCTACAAATAAGAGTACAGTGATCAGTCACTAATAATAAATAGTATAAAAGTAAAATCAGTCAAATGCATTTGCAAAATCTACCAACATATATCACTGAACAGTGGTCTGTTTAGCAAGATACCTTAATATAAAAATAAATTCAAAACAGATGTTCAGCCAAGATTTTGCCTATGAATTGCACACCCACATATGTAAGAAACTGTATAGCCAGCCAGCAATGTAAACTGTAAACCTACAAAGTTTCCAATAATTATCTCAAAGTTCAGCAAATTCCGCTATATGAAAATAAACATATACAGTCAGAGAAACAGGAAGACAGAAGAAATCACCCAAAGTAAAGAATCGCTGTTGGTGCAATGATTTTATATGGAAAAGAGAAACTGGAAAATTCATCACTGCCAAGTTGAACTTAACCAGGTGGCATATTATCCAGTTTAACCTCCATAAAGCATAGGGAAGTTGTCCTGGATTCACAAGCTCTTTTTGTCTTTCTTTCTTGTTCACCGTCTCTCTCAAGAATCCATACACATTATCACTGAAATTAGAATATGACCATGACTTTTGTATTGTTCTAGCTCTAGCTTAACATTCTATGGATTCAATGCTTATTGCCTGTGCAACTTAGTAGCACTGCATTTTATAAAACTCCTATGTGACTTAATGCTAAAATGCTGAACATTCTTTAATTAGAGCTATGACATATGATAATTCAGATTTATAGATCTGATTGGCTTATTTTTCAGAGCAGCTAACAGATTGGTATTTTAATATGCTGCACTCAGCATTTTTGAATCAAAACTGTCAAAGTATTAGGATGCTTGCTGAAGTGATTCTGAAAAATTCCTGAAAAAAGCAGAAAAGCTTCTTTCAAACACTATGATAACATTTTATAGCAAATTAAATGGTGAGTTGGTTAAGTCAGTAAATGAATCTGTTTTCACTTCAATTCTGAATATGCACTGATGTACATTTATGATTTATGTATTTATTTATGATTGTCTGCTTATCTTTATCATGAAAGTGTGACTCAGTAGGATGTTTATTTTCATCAGAAGCAAAGAAAAAAATTATTCACAATAAGAAAAAATATGACAATGTACACAAATAATTTTATGCAAAAATTAGTATAGTGAATGCAATTATAAAAGTGATCTGTCAATCACGTAATAAAAAGGACCTAAAATTACAAATTTGATTTACACTCAAGTTTTAGAACTGTAAAAGCATCCATACAAGAATATACATTTTAAAAAGGATCGAGCAGTACTCAAATGATTTAAAATCAAACTTTGATCATTGTAAAAAGGAGCTGACAGCAGTTTAAGACATTCTTACATTTATGCGATACATAACATCTAGTATTTGTCCTGCTTAGATATGAAGAAACATAGATTAGAGATGGAGATGAAGTTGAGGGAAAGTAATTTTCACTGGCATGTACATAGAAATCCAGCTCCTGTAATGTGTCAGATGAAAAGGAGGAACAATGAAAGGAGAGCATGTAGAAGCAGAGCATTGTATTCAGATACAGGTATTCAAATTAATTAGCAATAAAGATGAGTTTGATTTTACAAGGGATGGCTTAAAATGAGAGCACATGGGCAGATATACAGGATTTTGGCAGAGTTTATAAAAGAAACATATTCTAGGTCAAAAAGAGAGGATAGAGATGTTAGTAGAAATTAGGGTGTCGGGCAATTTGGGCTGCTCGGATGGCTCAATGGACACCTGTAGCTCATGCGAATATTAGCCTAGATGAGATAGAGTGGGACAACATTGTTTAAGAAGTGAGATATGAACCCAGTTATTGTACTTAGCCAGGGTGAGTAGGACATTGGAAGAAGCAGGAGTTAGTGAGATGAGGCTTTAGATTGATCGTAAACCTGCCAAATAATGTAATGTGTTTTAAAGTTAGGGGGATGTCATTCTAGTGTTTGGAGTCGGATGTAAACTACAGATCCTTGTGGGGGTTTTTGGATCAAAGGTTAATAGGAGAAGAACACCACTGTATAAGATGAAGGACTTTCCTGTGTAGGTTGTTTTTAATTGTGAATATTTGAGGAGGTTGGAATGCTCAAGAAAGTTTATTTTTCAAATGCAGTCCAGAGGTGAGTATTGCTACAGGATATAGTTGCAAATCTTTTCAGTTTTTTCAACTTAGCTGTAGTTTATAGAGTTGGTCTAATTAAATATTTGTGAAGACGGAAGAGACAGCAGTGGAACAGTAATAGCAAGGTAGTAGTGACAACTCTCCTATGATCTATGAAATAAGGTTTAGTTGTGCACAGCATATCAAGTTTTACATTAGTCTTCTGAAATATACTTAATATACACTGGTCAAACTGAGGATACCATTGATACTAACAACTAGCCTTTGGTGCCCTGTACCTGCTCAATTTTAATGAAATTAGTTGAGGTTAGAGACAAGGTTAAAATTTTCAATGATTGAATAAATAGGATGTGCTGTTCAAGGAGTTTAGGAAAAGCTGTGATTAATGGAACCATACTCCTATGGAAGGGAATGCATACAGAGTGATTTCTTGCAAAAAAGTTAAATTCTGCATAGACTTTACCAGTGTTAAATTGCTGCTGTACTGTATCATACTGGTCTATTAGATTCTAGGCACATTTAATTTATAAATATACTGAAAAGGAGAGGGCCTAATATGGCGCCCTGAGAAATGTATTTATTTATTTTATTTATTTATTCAGTTTGATTACCGGGGAGGTCCACTGGGCTGGGGAGCCCATTTTCATTGGAAGCCCGGGGAGAAAAGCTCCACAGAAAGTTTATTAGATACACGTTTTTCAATCATAGTAAAAAATACATAGTGAATAAAATACATAAAAATGCAAACAATATGGTTCAATCTCCAAAGCAGTAAACAATCAATACAATTACAATTAAGTTTAGGAGAAAATGAGTATACAATGAAATAGATGGAAGTAATAATTAGTCATGAGAAACAAATAAGTAATTGAGAGTGGGGTTAGGAAGGGGAGAGGTTGGCCAGGAGTGAAGGGAGAGGAGGGTTTCATAGTTTCATAGTTTCATAGTATAGTACTAGGCTATCTGCCCTGGGGCATTTGTAAGCCTAGCCATAGTGATGTGGCTTTTGCCACCCCATGAAGTGGTACAAAAAATGTACAGAATAAATTTAGAATACTGTGCCTCTGTCTAGTAGTGACACAATGAAGGTCCTCTTATATAATAGAATTAGTTTACTGTGCCCCTGTCTAGCAGTGACACAGATGTGACCCCCGGGGTAAACTTACCATCTCCCATCCACTCATCAAGATTTCTCTTGAAAAGAGTCAGTGAGGGGCTCTGCCTAATATGAACTGGGATCTTGTTCCAAAGCATGGGAAGCCTCTGGGTTATGAATCTATCCCTCCAGCATGTCCTATTCATACTTGTGCCGAGGTTTAGGTCTTTAGCTCTCGTGGTCCTGGTGGATTTGGATTTTTTGAGGTGGAGCATGTCCATCAGATCCTGATTGGACATGGCCTTGTACGTCAGGCAGAGATCACCTCTGAGGAGGCGGTATGCTACTGAATAGAGCTAAAGTTTCTTTAGTCTGGCAGAATAAGACATATGTTGGAGACCCTTGATCCTTTTGGTGAGGTACTTTTGTGGTCTCTCCAGCTGTTGCAAATGCCGGGTGAGGTACATACCAAATGGGGCATTGTACTCAATCATGGGTCTGATGAGGGAGGAATATAGGGGTACAATGACATCCTTGGATCTGGATGTGAATCCCTTCATGATGAGGTGTGCAAGGTAGAATGTTTTTCTAACCACTTTGGCAACGTGGGTGTCAAATGAGAGGTCACTGTCGACTTAGGTCCCTAGGTCTCTGATTACTTTTTCCGTACTCAGTGGGTTGCTGTCTATGTGATAATTTGTGGGTACTTTGTTTTTCCCAAAGGGGATGACTATACATTTTTTGGCATTTAGTTTAAGGCCGTGACTCCGGCACCAGTTGTTCGTTTCTGTGAGGCCTTTTTGTAGGATGTGTGTGTCTGCTGGTGTATCGACTATGGTGCCTAGTTTGCAGTCATCTGCGAACTTTGTCAGCCACAGCCCTCCCATGTTTGCTTTAACATCTGAGAAATAAATGCCAAACAAGAGGAGTCCCAGAACAGATCCCTGTGGGACACCACTTGTGACTGGCTTTGAGTCTGACATTGCTCCAGCGATTTTAACTTTATGGGTTCTGTCCTTTAGCCAGTTTGCAACCCATCTAGTGACATAAGGGTTTACTTTTAAGCTGTTGAGCTTATCTATGATGCCTGAGTGGGGTATTGTGTCGAAGGCCTTAGCCAAATCCAGGTATGCTGTATGGACTGCTTTGCCCTCATCAATGGCTCTAGTGACTGTTTTGAAAAAGTCAACCAGGTTTAAAAGGCAGGATCTGCCCTTTACAAAGCCGAACTGGGTGGGGTCAAGTGTCTGTAGGTCCCCTATGTCTCTGTTTATGAGTTCCATAATGATTCTTTCCATAGCTTTGCAGACCAGGCTGGTTAAGCTTATGGGTCGGTAGTTTCCAGGGTCTGTAGAGGCACCCTCCTTGTGGAGTGGGACCACTGTTGCTGTACGCCAGTGTTCAGGTACATATCCCGAAGTAAGGCTAAGGTTAAATAGCATTTTTATGTGTGGGTTTAGCTCCTCTTGGAGTTCACGTAACACGCAACCCGGGATACCGTCAGGTCCCATTGATGCTATGTTTTTTGCTTTGTTTAGGGCGGCTCTCACTTGGACATCTGAGATGACAGGGAGATTACATTCAGCTGGGATAAGTATTTCTTCTTTTGGGGGTGAAGGAAGGGAGAATTTTGCACTGAACCTGTCAGCCAGAATATTGGCAATATCTGTGGGTTCAGTGTATTTTATGTTGTTGTGAACCAACTCTGAGCATATCTGAAGGTTTCCACCCAGGTTTCTAACATAGCTGAAGAAGGCTTTGTGGCTATCTTTAGTGTCCTTAGCGATTTTTCTCTCAAAGTTGGCCTTGGATGTTTGTATGAGAGAACGTAGTTTTCTGCTAATGTTGATCAGAGATGTCTTCCCTTCATGGGATTTTGCTCTGATGTGCAGTAGCTTCCTTCTTTTGTTATACAATTTGTTTATGGCTGAGGTCCACCAGACAGGACGCTTACCTTTGGTGGAGAGGGACTTGGATTTGTTTGGGATTGCATGATCCATGCATTCTTGGAGATGTCCATAGAAAGCATTTGTGAAGGATTCAGCATTGTGGGATGTGGTATCCACTGGCACAGTGGGCTTAAAGGATACCATCTCAGTCTTAAGAAGAGTGAAGTCTGCTTTTGAGAAGTTTTTCACTGTGGTCTTTTGTGCTGGGGGTGGATGTGGGATATGTATATCCTGGGTGATTAGTTTGTGGTCAGATCTCACTAGTGAGGTGTATACTTCCGGTGTGGAGCATTTTGTCCCCATGTTTGTGATGATCAGGTCTAGTATATTATCTCCCCTAGTGGGAGAGGTGACTAATTGTTCTAGTGCATTTGAATTTATGAATTTCAGGAACCTTTGTGCTAGGGTATTAGGGCTAGAATAATGTTCCCAATCTATGTTTGGGTAGTTGAAGTCTCCCAGTATGATGGTATTTTGTGATACATTCATATCCTCCAATGTCTTCAGGAAGGCTGAGAGGGGTTGAGATTGGGAGGGTGGTCTGTAACATGCTACCAGTTGTATAGCAGTTTTGCCTATGGTTAGTTGCACCTGTATGGTCTCTGATGCTTCATGTGTTGCTACTAATCTGGAGGTGTGGGTGTCCTTGATGAATATGGACACTCCCCCTCCCTTTGTGGTTCGGCCCGGGTTTTGGGGCCGAAAAGCATGATACAAGGTATAGCCTGGTAGTGCTGGGGTGCTCTCTGGAGCCTTGAACCAGGTTTCAGTTACTAATGTGTCCTAATGGTTAAGGTGTTTGCCTTACAAACACAATGTACAGGGTTTGAATCTCACAGGGGATAACTGGCTAGGCTTAAAATGGCTCGCAAGGGCAGTTAGCCTAGTACTAACCTATGAACTATGAACCTATGAACTATGAACACAGATGTCAATGTTCTCCATGCTGAGGAGTGCATCAAGTGCCTGCATCTTGAGATTTAGACTTCTGGCGTTGAGCAGCATTACCCTTAGTTTTTTTCCATTTTTGTTTTCTAAGGAGGTGGGTTTGTCTTTTGAGCCTTGCCTAAAAAAGGCACTATGGGGGTGGCAAGAGCCTTAGCCAATATCCGGAATCCCAGTGGTGACAGGTGTAAGCCATCCCTTGCAAAGCAGCGTGGCTTGTCCAACATGTCATCCCAGGCAGACAGACATTGAATCCCCTTAGAATGATACCAGTACTTGAGCCAATTTTTAAAGCTGTTCATCTTGTCTTTGTATTGTGGTATCATTATTGGTGAGGGCAGGATGCTGCTCAGGGTCATACCAGCCTGGGCTACATAATCGGAGAGCTCCTCTATGTCTCTTTTCATGTAGTCCAGGGAGGTACGTCTCAGGTCATTCACACCAGCATGGACAATGACAGAGTCATATTTGTACTTGCTTTGGAATGACTTGAGTGCGTGTGTTATGTGGCGGATCCTAGCTCCCGATAGACAGCTCACAGTCACCTTCTCCTTGTTCAGCCTGGTCAGCGGGATATCAGTTTGTCTGACTATAGAGTCACCTATTACTAGTGTATCAGGCAAGGTGTTTGGCCTTAAGGGCTGTGATTGGTTGACACACTGATTTATTGAAGTATGTGTTGCATGTGTTTTGTTTTGAGGTGGTGGATTTTTGGATGGCTCTCTTTGAGAGGCAAGGATGGAAGAGTGCAGTTACATTTCCTGTTTAGGAAGAAGTAAGAATGAAGATGAGATTTGAAGTTATTGAGGTTATTGCAGGTCCGTAGAAAGGAGGGCAGAACATTCCATTTTTTTGCTAGGGTACAGGATATGAGAAGCTGGCCTGCTGGGCACTTAGGTTTATGAATGGTAAGCAGGTTTTGGTGAGAAGATCTAAGAGGTCAAGGAGGGGAATATGGTTGTAGTATGTTGGATAGTGCGGGGCGGTTTGAGGGTTGGAATAATAATTTGTGGACTGTGGTTAATTGGTGAAAGGCAAGTAGGTTGGGGAGTTCAAGCCAGTTTAGGGAGTGAAGGGAATTGCAATGGTGAGAGGAGGATTTGGCACTGCTGGCAAATCTAGCAATTTTGTTGTTGCATATCTCTAGTTTGGAGGTAAGTGTGGAAGATACGTTAGAGAACAGGGGAGAGCCATACATGAGAGAGGGAAGAAGATAGGTAGAGGCAAGAGTTAGCTTAGAGGAAGGAGAGAGGAAGTGGTTGTTTCTGTAAAGTAGGCCAAGTTTTATGTATGTTTTTTGATATTCTGCTGAATATGGGAGTTAAATTTTAGCTGATTGTCTATAGTGACACCGAGAAGTTTAGCAGAGTGTATGATCTCTATTAGTGAGTTGTTAAGGCTGGTGATATGAAGGAATTTTTCATCTAGAGGGGAACATTTGGAAGGGGAGAATATAAGGATATTGGTTTTTTTGGCGTTAAGAGACAGATGGTTTAGGAGCATTTCAGTTTTCAGTGGTAGTGAAGGCATTTTGAGTCAGAGATTGGAGCTCAGCTATGTTAGTGGTGCTGCAAATCAAAGTTGAATCGTCAGCGTATTGGACAATTTTGGAGTTGGGAATGGTTTTATAGAAGTCATTAATAAAGATGTTGAATAGCAAAGGGCCTAGTATGGAACCTTGGGGTACTCCAGTGGGAGTAGGGAGGAAAGAGGAAGTGGCTTGGCCCCATTTCACTGCTTGGGACCTATTAGAAAGATAGCTAAAGAACCAAGAAAGGGTTTCTTGGGAAAGGTTAAGGTTAGAGAGATGATTCAGGAGGTGGGTATGGGAGATTGTATCAAAAGCTTTAGATAGGTCCAGCAGGACGGAAGATACTAAATGACCAGAGTCACGGGCTGAATTGACAGAATGTAAGAAGGAGAGAAGGGCAGAGTTAGTACTATGTCCTGGGCGGAAGCCATGTTGGGTGGGGGAAAGTAGTTGGTATTTGGTAAGGAATGGTAAGAGCTGTAGATGGATACATTTTTCAAGAATTTTGGAGATAGGAGAGAGGATGGCTATGGGGCAGAAGTTGGAGACATTGTTATTTATGCCACCCTTGTGGAGTGGTAAGATATATGCAGTTCGCCAAAGTTTGGGAACGTAAGATTCGAGTATAGATCTATTGATCAGGATACTGATAGGCAGAGCAATAGCATCTGAGGCTATTTTTAAGAAGGAGGATGGAATGCTATTAGGGGCATTGGAGCAAGGCTTTAGTTTGTAGAGAAGTTTCTTTAAACAGAGTGCCCTGGTAAGGAAGTAGAGAGGGTCTCCAGCCATTTTACATGCTGTTTTTTTATTAATAGATGGCGCATGAACCAGTCTACAGTTACCTTACTGAATCTAGCGATGAGAATATGTGCTATAGAAGCTAATAAGAGACTGTACCAAGGACTTGGAGAGGCCATGGAACAAAGTTGACACTAGGTGGTCATTAGTTAATTTTTGGTTAAAAGTGTAAAGAAGGGATATCAGAGCAGTCTCCTTGCTATGGTTAGGGTAGAATCCATGTTGTGTTTGAGATAGATTACTGTCATTAAGGAAATGAGGGATATAAGTTAAGTACACACTTTCCAAGAATTTTGGTTATTGATGGGAGTATAGTAACTGGTAAGTTAACCAATTCAGTAAGGCTGCCTCCCTTATGCAGTGGCATAGTATATGCTTGTTTTCAAACAGAAGGAACCTTAATTTCACTGATAAATATGTTAATGAATATTGAAATTGGGTAAGGCAGGATTTCTGCACCTTGTTTGAGGTATTCTGCAGAAGGTTATCTGCTGCTATAGTGCTGGGTTTAAGTCTGGGTTAGAATTGTCAGATGTATGAGAGGCTGGATTCAAACAGAATGCCTGAATTCTTAGAGAGATGGTTATCTGTAGTGGTCAGTTGGCAGGATATCTATGGTCAGGGAGAGATGATATGGCAGCTGTGACATCTTCCAATGAATTTACAGACAATCAAGTGTTAGCTCTGTAGAACAGTGGAATCAATTGTCAATTTTTCCTGGATTTAGTAGGCTGTTTATGGTTTTTAAGAATTACTAAGATTACATTTGCTCAAACTGTTGTACAGTACTTTCTTGTCTTTATTAAACTATTCAATGACCAAGTTTATTAACCTTTTATAGTTCTGTTGGTTAAAGGCTACATTTCTCAATTATGTATAATTTTGTTGATTAAAATGGGTATTATCCTTTTGTTACATGTGCCAGGCTCTATATTTCTTCCTCAATAATTGGTTTTATGGGTTAACCTTGGTGCATATTTTGGGTAAGCACAGTCTTGCTGACTCAGCGTGCTGATAGGTTTGCTACCACCTTTAGGTGCTCAAAGTGGGGCATTTCTGAATGAAACAAAAATTTGCCGGACAAGACTATGCCACAGCCAGTGAAAAAAAAGCATCATTTGGCTTTATTACTAAAAAACAATCACCAATGTAAAATTGTGTTTACTTTAATTTATACCTACTAAGGTATTTCATATATATTATCATTACCTTCTCAAATATTTTTTTCTGAAATACTAGGATGGTAGTGATTTACAGTCTTGGTACTGACATTGCCATGTCCTTCACAGTGGAGACCCCACACCACATACACTAAGTCTGAGATTGCCATTTCTAGGAATATTTCCTTTTCCCTGAGGTATGGCAATTTTAGAATTGATTTATATGAATTCAGGGTGTGAGGGCTTGACCGTCATAAAAAAATAAGCTTTATAGGAGAAGAATGCTGTTCAATCTTTGCTCTTCTGCATTTTCAGTTTTTTTAATGACGTTCAATCTTTGCTCTTCTGCATTTTCAGTTTTTTTCTATTCTCTTTGGACATGAAACTTTGATTCTCAAGATTTCAGTAGGTAGCCAGTCAGGATATATACCATTTTTCAAATTGTTTTAATTTATTTTTTATTTTATTTATTTTACATTTGTTGACTGGGAGAATCCGACTGGATGTATGTTCATTTTCAGTGGAGGCCCGGGGAGAAAAGCTCCACAGTTTGTTAATATACAAAGTCATTTCACATATACAGAGAAAAAGTATAAAAATAACATTTTAGCTTACAGAGAAAAAAAATATTTTTAGCTTGTAAATTGTAGTTAGTTGTATGCTCAATAATATCTACTTGACCTGTAATATCATAAATGGGAGTATGCATAATTTAACAAGGAATATGCACGAATTACCAAAATTGTGTTAGTGGTGTCAGAAGGAAATGGGGAGTAGAAAGATTAGAACAGAGTTATTTAGAGCATAGTAGGACTGCTAGTAGATGAGGTTAGCATAGTAAGACTACTAGAAGATGAAGTAAGTTATTATGAGGAGGTTGATAGAGCATTTGCTGAGGTAAGGGAACAGGTATAGAGGGTCAACCTGGGGGGAGTCATGGGCATTGTCTTTTGATAAAAAGGTGTTCCTTTAGTAGTTGTTTAAATATAATGATTGAGTTTGTTGAGGTAATAGCAGGGGGCAGTGAGTTCCAGATTTTACCTATGTAGTTAGGAAATAAAGAATCACCTGCTGAGTTGTTGGATTTGGTTATTTTGATTAATGTTTTGTCACTAGAGCGTAGTTGTCTGAGGTTTTCTTATAATTTAAGCAAATTAGATAGTGCTGGTATTTTTTCAGGATATAGCAGGAGTTTCTGAGCGAAGACTAGTTGATAGAAGGTAATGAGATTTGGAAGTTCAAGCAAATTTAGTTGAAGTAGTGAGTGGCAATGGTGGGAACGGTAAGGAGCATTTGTGGCAAATCTGGCAATTTGATTGTAACAGATGTCTAGTTTTGTAATTTTTGTTTTGGATAGACTGGTGAAGATGGGAGCAGCATATAGAAGTGTGGATAGGAGCAGAGTTTGAGCCATGGTAATTTTAGTCTGTTGATTTAGATATGTTTTATTTTTGTACAAACTGCCTATTTTTTGTGCATATTTTTGATAGTTTGATTTATGTGCAGGTCAAACTTCAGTTTGTTGTCACTGGTGCCTCCTGGTAGTTTTGTGGGGGGGTCTGAGGAGATAATGGTACCATCACTAGACATAATACTGAAAGTATCTGCCTCTAAGTTGGATTTATTTGGTTTGAAAATTAATAATTTGGTCTTTTTGGGGTTCAGTAACAGAGTTTTACTGAGAAACCAAGCTTCTTTGGCTTTGAAGACTTGATGGTAATGGAGAGGAGTGTGAGAGGGTTGCTGGCTGAGCAAACTAGTGTTGAGTCATCAGCATATTGTATGGCAGTTGCATATTTAGTGATCCTGTTGAGATCATTAATGAAGATGAAAAATAATAGAGGGCCTAAAATTGACCCTTGTGTGACTCCAGTTGTAATAGGAAGCAGGGTGGATAGTTTGCTATCCCACTTGACTGCTTGCTGTCTACCTACTAGGTAATTCTGAAACCAGGCTAGTGAGTGATTGGATAGTTCAAGGTTTGAGAGGGACTCAAAAAGTTTGGGATGGTTTACCATGTCAAAGGCTTTTGATAGGTCTAAAAATATGGTTGGTGTTAGTTTTCCTAAATTCCTGTTCTGGTTGATAAGGTTAGTGAACGAGAGGATGGCAGTTTTTGTACTATGGGATGGTCTAAATCCATGTTGGGTAGGAGTGAGAAGTTGTTTTTTAAGTAGGTATTGCATAAGTTGCTGGTGAATACATTTTTCCAATATTTTAACTAGTGGGGATAATATGGCAATAGGGCGATAGTTAGTAAGGTCTGTGCATGTACCGCCTTTATGTAGTGGGGTGACATATGCTGTCTCCAAGATTGTTGAAATTTTGCTTTCTGTTATTGATCTGTTGAGGAGAATTGATATTGGATAGGCTATCTCATTAGCAGCCATTTGAAGGTATTTGGCAGGAATGCTGTCAGCAGCTAGGGTAGTTGGTTTTAGTTTACCTAATAGTTTTTTTACATAATCTGTGGGAATAGATTTGAATTGGAAGGTGGTGCTGATGCTGCTAGCAAGCTTGGAGTTGCTAGTAGTAGATGTGGGTTGTTGATGAACTAGTTTTGAAATGGTTTCTATGAAAAATCTATTAAAGGTTTCCGGAATGTTAGTGCTATCCTTTATAGTAGTTGGTGTTGGGGTAATGGGTTTGCCAGGATGGAGTAGTTAATGGGGTACAAATGCCCAAATCAGGACTGTAATGAGAAAAAAAGGAGCAGATAATAGTCATAAAATGCAGAGGAGGGTAGAAATGAAATACTGTACTTCTTCAACAGACAATATTTTTAATGGTAGCCAATTGCACTACTTTAAGGTGTTGCATTAAATCTGGTTAGGTGCACATGGTAATATATTGTACAGTTGTAGTGTGTTTCTTATAGTCTTAAGTTATGTGGATAGGGTGGTGTTGATTGAGATTATTTGAGAGTATTTTGTTTTAGCTGTTTGTTAATGGAGTTTGCCCAGGACACAATTGTTCCTGTTCAGGTTTAAATGGATCCAGGAGCACTGCTTGATTTAGTGACTCACTCAGAGCCATACTGCAGGCAAATCATAATGGAAGGAATAAAGTCCTGTACGTTTAGTATATTATCTGAGATAATACAAAACATCCAGTTTAATTGTTAGCTTGTCTAGAAGATTTATTGCATGTCTGATGATCGATTGGCTAGGGAGAACTGTTGATATTCAGAGTAAGTTTGGTATTAGAGGAAGATGAGTTAGGCCAGTCTATAAATCATATGCTAAAAATTCGGTTTACCTTTATTTCATTGAAAGCTGTATGTGCGACGTGCTAAATGTCGTAAGTACAGCTGCAAAAAAACACAATGCTAATTCACCATGTGTTTGAATGGCAAATAAGTGAATGCTTTTTTCGCATTCAAACACATGGATGAAATGTTGGAAAGGGTTTTCCAGCAAACCATTTTCAACAGTTGATCCTTCAATATTGTCCATATTTCAGCATTACGGGTCGTGGAAACGGCCATTCACATATATGCAATTTACTCATTCAAAGGTAAATCAAAAATTCATGTGATAAAAAACATCATGGGTTAAAATCAGTGATATGCCATCTATAACTCAATTATAGACAATAGCAAATTTCTGTAAGACTTAAAAAAATGAATTTCCATCCTATATAATACTGTTACAGTAGTCATATTACTGTTTTTCATGACTTTTTATCACGACTTGTCACATGATTACTGGATATTTTAAATAGAGTATCTCTTAGAGATTTATTTCTGAAGTTGTCATGTTGTTTAAGGCACAAATTGTTAAAACAAATCTCCAATAAGGCAAATTCTTTGCTGAGTACACAGCATAGTGTTTGCTTTGGGGATATCTGTTTACTTCTGGTTATGCTGTGTAGCTAACTCTGTTTTTTTATTGTGTTCATGCACTAACACAATGAGACTATGCAGTACAGTGCATCAGATATTATCATACTCACAATCTGAGCAGGGTAAAGTCAACATGATTTGCACAAGTTGGTAGAGCACATTGACATGGAACAGCAATGTTAGCATAGGTGGAATGGTCATGGGCACTGGAGGTGGTAGCCATGCACGAGGATAGGAGCTTGAAGGTAGTCCTGGAATCATATCCTCTAGTGATGCGTGCAATTACCAGTGATGGAAGGCTTGCTGGGTATAAAATATGGCCTTGATGTGCAGGACTTGAACCACTGTGTCCATAGAATGGAACACCACATTGGGACCATATACAGAAACTTCACTGGGTTCCCACTAAGCAGTGTCCCAGTAGACTGTTGAAATCCACAGCCCAATAAGAGGGCATGGATAGGTATTGCTCATAGTATGGCTAGAGGTGGGTATGATGTAGTTAAACTTTCAGCCCCTGTGGGGTGTGTCCATGGTGGGCCAGCAGATCTTTGGCTGCAAACACTGAAGTGCCCATGCCCAAGGGTAGAGGCAGCAATGGGCAGTGTGGAGAGGGAAACTATCTCTAGAATGGTGTGTGCCATCTGTATAAGCCTGGCATTAATCTAAGGCACATCTGTCCATTTGCATGGTTATGGCATCTTAATGGCAGCACTAATGGCTACCAAATGGGACAACAATTATCTCAACAGGTGTGCCTCTTGCAGGACCCACTACAATGTATTACAGGATCTTCTGCAGTCCCTATAATAGCTGCAGCCCTTCAAATAGACTACACAGTGCGGTAAGAGTAGTGAACATCTGCCCACAGAGCAATAGATATATTAATTGGTACCCTGGGCTATCCCTAGACTGAAGCTGAAGTGAAAAATTAAAAACAATAAAAGCTCCTCCGAATTCAAGGAGCAAAATAAAAAAAGATCAACACATATTATTCATAAACTACAGTTACTGACAGGCGCAGTAACTCACTTTCTTTACTTTGTCAGCATCCATTCAATGTAACTACTAAATGAAGGTGAGCAAATTCATGTCAGTTCAAAACTTCTGCTCTATCCACATTACTGACTGCATCACTTCTCCTACAGCTTTAACCTGGGATGAGCCTAAAATTGTACAATATTGATCAGTAAACTACCCCGGCAAACAAATATCTCTTATCTCTCTCTCTCTGTATATATATATATATATATATATATATATATGTACATATATGTATGTATATATATATATATATATATATATATATATATATATATATATATATATATATATATATATATAATATATATATATATATATGTATATATATGTATATATATATATATATATATATATATATATATATATATATATATATATATATATATATATATATTCTGCTATATCGGAACAAAAAAATCCTAACCCCTGAATCTAGACTTACCCTGGGCCAGGCACTCCTCCTCCCCTCCCTCTTATATGCCGCCCCAGTTCTTACCAATATCCAGGCCTGCACTCTAAACAAACTGCAACAGACTTACCATAAAATAGCCAGATTCATTTCTAACTCCCCATACAACTCTCACCACTGCATTTCTTTAAACTCTCCTCAATGGCTTGAACTTCCCCAGTTTCTGCTATCTTATCAATTTCATATGCTACACTCTGTTCTTTATAAACCCTCCTTCTGTCCATCTCTATCTTCTTTAGTCTCCATCTACATCCCATCCCAGACCCTCCATACTTCTAACCAACAATTACTTGATATCTACCACCCAAAAAGGTCAGTAGGCAAACTACTCTACAAACACTCCCTTGCCCATGCTTGGAACAAACCTCCCCTTGACTTACGTTCAATCTCCCACACCTCACACTTTAAAAATGAACTAAAAGCTTATTTTCTCAATTCCAGAACCTGCCCTTGCCATGATCCTACCTAGTCTTCCTTCCCTTTATGTACCGTCAAAAGGACCATACTTAGTACATCATTGCACCTCTCTCTCCAATATGTCTGCTATGCATTTGCACAATTTTATACAAACAAAAAATGTTCATTGTTGACCTATTGAACTATATCAATGTTACTTAGCTTCTTTTTAATGCAACTTTAACTTTATGCATGTATCCCAACATATATGAATCATTTTGCTATAACTGCTATTATATCAATATTGTTTAAAATTGTACTTGTTTTAAAATGTATTACTGGAGCTTTTCTCCTCGGGTCTCCACTGAAAATGAGCCACAAGCCCAGTTGGACAAACCCGGTTAACAGATTTCAATAAATAAATAAATAAATTATATATATATATATATATATATATATATATATATATATATATATATATATATATATATATATATATATATATATATATATATAGATATATATATATATATATAGATAGATAGATATAGTGAAACATATATATATATATATATATATATATATATATATATATATATATATGGTCTATATTATATTCTCAAAAGCCGACAATGTCGAAACTGACATTGTTGACACGAGAATATCGAATGCTCAGAATCTCCAGCGTGTAAATGGAAACCTCCGTAAGGGGAGATTTCTGTTTACTGCAATGTAGTGCAGTCTCGGAGTTGGTATATTTAAGTAGTGGGGGATGTGGGGCACAACCCCCCACATGGAGGGTGCAGGGGGGCTTACCCCCCTGCTTAAACCCATTAGGGTACTATTTTCTTTTTTTTTTTTGTCTTTTTATAAGGTCGATCTTTGAAGACATTGACCATATCGTGTCGACCATATGTTGTTCGATGTTTTCAAACGTCGATCTTATAATATAGACCCTATATATATATATATATATATATATATATATATATGTTGTTGTGTCTTTCGGCTTTTCCCGGTTAGGGGTCGCCACAGCAGAACTCCGGTCCGCTAATGATTGGTAGTTGATTTTTACGTGCAGAGTTACCAGCCCTGACGCACAACCTTCAACGAACGTACGCCCATTCACGCATGTCTCCACGCGGAAGACGCTCTAG
>NC_056741.1:1540106875-1540154375 GCF_019279795.1 Protopterus annectens | reverse complement strand
ATACATTGTACTAACTTCTGGTCATTTTACAATGTCATAGAAAATGAAGGAAAGGCAGATGACTCATCAGTGGAGGCAAGACGGGCTCCCCAGGTGGTGGTAAAGTATACTATATTGCTGGCACTACTGCATTACATTAATACAGTGTAACCAATTATTACTAATCTGTTGCATTTATCCTTAGTTTGCTTTTTAATTTTATTATTTTCCATTTTTGTTTTCTTATTTGTCTTTTTTCATTTATTTGCTTTATCTACAGGATTTGCCAAGATACAAGCTATGGTGAAGCAGTAGCAAACATGCTGTGTACGAGCCACCATTCCTACCAATAGTTTCTGAGCAATCTGCATGCCTACTTCTCTGCAGGGTGTAGAAGATGAACTCTGGAGGGTTCACTGAAGGCCTTCATAGCCACTGACAGAAGGGCAGGAGGGTTCTTGTTTGAGAGTGGTACAAATGAGTTCTCAAGGGATACTTAGCAGTAAGTATGGTGGCTGATGGGAGCAGTTGAAGACCAGTAGCTAGATGCCCACATTGTCACTCTAAAGCATCTCCTTTATAGTTTATGAGTCTAATGGACAGTCTTCCCCCTCAATCTGGTCAACAGTGGTTACATCAGCCAATGATGTAAGCCAAGGTGGTGTCTGCATCTGTCTGGGCTCCCCTCTGGGTTGATCTAGTAGGCTTATTTACCCCTTTCTGTCCTCCATCACTGTATTCCCCATCCTTTGCTGTCACTCACTATCCCATGTTAGCAGTTCAGTTATCCCCCTCACTAGCTGTCTATTCTGTCAGTCGGTGTTTCTCCAGTGTTGCACCCCTTTATGTGTCACTACCTCCCTTGTCTGTCTGCATTGTATGTTATACTGTCTGCCTCTGCTATCTTCCGTTTACTCTCCATCTTACATGCTCTTTCTCCTTGCTACCTTCCTGATTGTTCCTTATTTTTTAATAAAAAAATAGTAGCTGTGATGTGAAATGTTACAGTTTCCGCCCTCCACACATGCGCACATGGGCACATACACACACACACACACACACACACACACACACACACACACACACACACACACACACACACACATCCACACACAAACACACACACACACACACAGACACACACACAGCTATTATCCCTTTCCGTCATCTTGTGTGTGTTCTCCTCTTCTTGTTGTTCCTTATTACTGGCTATGATATCTCCCCTATTCCATCCCATTTCTATGATAAAATAATTTGTGCTGTGGTGGGCTGCCTGCAGGGTCTGTATCACAGCAACGGGGTTCTATGCTGCATGTGCATGATTGAGCATAACATAATGCATGCCACCTGCCTGATGCTTTCCCATGGATCCTGTTCCAGCAGGGTGGCTACTTGCATTATCTCACTGTGCAGGTCTGTTACACATCTCTGTCCCTACAGAAACATTCTATGCCAGCACTTACACATGCCTAGTCTACAGTGAGCCACATCAATGATATTGCATTATGTAATGCTGCATGGTGACACAGTTGTTTGTGAATGCCAGCAGTGGTGTTATTCCAGAAAAGAAAAATTGTGATGTGCCATTTAAATCACGAGGAGAGATTTTGTGAATCTAGGCCAGCATACTCTCAACTGTCCAGATTTTTGCCTCATATTTTTGGTCTGTTCCTCATAAGATTTGTAGTTTTCTTGCAAATTATTGACGATAAAGACACTAAATAATGTCAGATGTTTAAGTTTTAGACTTCATATCCTTCAAAAAATACATCCTATTGCAAAACCTGTTGTTCTTGTAACATTCAAATTTTATAAATCAGTATTTAACATATGTCCCTGATTTGGGTCATTTGCCCCCCCCCCGTTCTTTTTGACTCTGTACAGACTTTTTGCTCATAGAGTTTCAGAGGTATGCAGCCCAGCAATCTTTTGAATGTTTTTTTTTCCTATGTATTTCTCACAGTCCCTGAATTTGTTCAGAAAATTACATCCATTCCTAGGAGTATGCACACTATAGTTAGTAATCTGATTAAATTTCTGTTATGTACTCTTTCTGAAGTCCAATGTTCTTTATGAAAATTTTAAATGCAGATTATGACATGATGTTATAATTTAATATAGTTTATTAAAAGAATACTTTGATTAATTTGGTTTATATAAAATGTTTTATTCATATCAAGACTCCATTTTCTCAGCTTTCTTAAAGCATTATATCATAATTGGTTTTTAACATTTTTATATAAATGTGAAGTGTTTAACTCTTCTGAGAAAAATGTTTTAAATTGCATTTTATTTGCAGCATTTATCTCAATTAATAAGAAGTAGTTCACAGTATAGGTTATCTTCACAGTTTGCTATCTATGGATTTCCAAGTTTAATTGTTAAAACTGCCAGAAATCTTGCTGGTGTAGGTTAAAAGAATTGTGTATGTTAGCAAAAGATTTCAATGCAGCAGGCTTTTTATATTTTATATATTTTTTTTATATCCTTGAAAGGAAAGCTTTATACCTCCTAATACCCCAACTGATAGATACATAGATATAGATTTACATGTCTGTTGTAACTCTTATAATCACAATAGATGCCCAAATTAAAAAAAACAGCTTTATTTAGCATAAAAAGAAAAAGCCCATATGACTTTGCACAGTATTCCCTTAGAAACATTTGCAGTGTTTATATGTCTAAAATATTTTAACCAGACCACTATAGACTCAGTTTCAGGACATTAAAATGATAAATCCTAGTTGTAGGCCCATCCAGGACTTCCTTGTATATTCACTAAACACAAACACTTCATAAGAGTCTATCTCAGGTCACATCCAAAATGTGCCCTAACTGGGTCTTCAAACTTCACAAATCCTTTGGGCAGAATAGTAGGTCTGATCCATGATGCATTTCTAAATAAAGAAGCAGCTTCTTGATTTGCCCTAAGTAAGCTGCCACCTATTATACAGTGCTGAATTGGCAACCGACTACTTTTTAACTGACTTAATAGACTATATGTTGGCACAGTGGATAGTGATGTTGGAGGTTCTCTGGTTTGATTTGCAGCTAGGGTGCTTTCAGTGTGGAGACTGCATGTCCTCCCTGTGTTCACATTGGTTTCTCTGTGTGCTCTGATTTCCTCCCACATTGCAGAGTTGCAGTACATGGAATAGAGACTCTAAATTAGGCATAGGTATGAGTGCACAAGTGAGTGTGTGATATGGAAGAACAGTTATGGCAGGGCTACCAACTGGTGGCTTGAACCTTGGCTCTGGATGATCATCACTGTTGAAGTAACACTGACCTCATGTGCAAAAACAGGAAAAAGGGTTGTGGATGGATGAATGGATGGAAGGATTAACTGACTACTTATTAACTTACTAATACAACTGATTGTTTGGCCAGAGTGCTATGAGAATTATAAAGTACAAAAGACAATTTAAAACAGCATTCCCCATTTTATACACATAGGATGACAGATCTATCTTCACTCCAGAAAAAAAACTTCATTTTTGGACTTAGAGCAAAGGACTGTGATACATGGACAACCAATCAACATTTTTATTAGCTAGACTAGTCAGAGTACAAGTGGCTCAACAAGTAGCATACTCATCTCGGTACTGAAAGATTAGAATGCTGTGGGTTCTATTCCCACTATAGATGATTGGATTTCAGTGCAGTGCATCATTAGAGGATGCCACACTCCTAAGTGCAGCATCCTTTCAAAGAAATGTTAACATGTATTTCCACCTAAGAAACACAGGAACCGGCAACAAACTTGAAAAACGAAAGAAACCAAGTCCAGCAAACTGAAACTCCAAACCAAGGCTCCAAACCGTAAAAACTCTTAAAGTAGAAAATCTAAGTAGTTAAAGGCTAAAAACAGACATTTATTTAAGCGCTTTTCGTCTACTGTTGTTGTGAAAATTGTAACTACTGTAAGTTTATTGAGGTGACTGACTCTTTTACTGTTAATGGTACACGTTATAAAATCAGGGGGAAGCACAACTGCAATTCTACCTTTATAGTGTATTTAGCTATGTGTAAAATGTGCCCTGCATTCTATGTGGGCAAAACAGAGCGGAGATTACGTGATAGGTTGTACAAACACCAATACGCTATTAATAAACAGAAGTTAGACAATGCCCTAGCAAAACATATTTGTACTAATGCAGGGCATACTTTTAAGTTTACTGTTATGGATGAAATTAAACTAGACAACAGGGGAGGTCCTAGGCAATTGAAATTAGAAGAACTAGAATTGCTTTGGCAATTTAAACTAAATGCTTTTTGCATGCCTGGGTTAAATGACACTTGTACTATTTCTAGTATTCTAAGACTCAGAAGTCTTAGAAAATAAGTAGTCATAATAATTAGGGAAATTTAAATTAAATTTAATTAATAAATAATTGATAAAGATTGTTTTGTAATTTAAATTCAAAGATAATATAATATTTTTATATATATATTTTTTTATACACTTCTAGACATATATATTTATTACCCCCTTAAAAATTTCATGTGCAACATCCAATATATATGTTATTAATACAGTTTTGTGTATATATATACATCTTTATTAATTAAGGTAACTGTTTAAAGTTTATTAAGTTATAATAGAAGTATGAACTGTTTTTGTACTGTGTAGGTTTATATGAAAGTATTTATGCCTTTGGTTTGGTTTGTTTTATCTTATTTTAGTCTATTTTCACTCTAGTTTATTTGTACTAACTCGCCTTACTATGTCTTTAAAAATGTGCTTGATTGTTGACAGCTGACTACTTAAATGGCGGTTTTTTAATCTGTAAACTGTTTTCTGAAGAAGTCTTCATATTCACAGTAGACGAAAAGCACTTAAATAAATATCTGTTTTTAGCCTTTAACTACTTGGATTTTCTACTTTAAGAGTTTTTTACGGTTTGGAGCCTTGGTTTGGAGTTTCAGTTTGCTGGACTTGGTTTCTTATGTATTTCCACCTGCTTGAATTGAATATAGTTCAGATGGATGTAAAGAACCCAAAGCACCTACTAAAAAGAAGAGGGGAAGTTCCATGAAGCCCTGGCTAAATCACTCCTAGTAGTGTAAATACTACTTAGGGTCTCCCCTGAAAAGAGCTCACTAACCTGGTCAATAAAGGATATATATAAATTAATCCAGATGAAGTGTCTGCTTAGCAAAGAGAAAATTTCAGAGGGCAACAAATGCACTTTATGGCCCAGTGTTCTGTTTAAATGGCTAAATATTTTTTTTTCAGAATTGTATAATTTTCACACTTTAAATATGGTAGGACAGCACTGTTCACAAACCTATTTTATATATATACATACATATATATATATATATATATATATATATACATATATCTATATATGTATATATATATATATATATATATATATATATATATATATATATATATGTATATGGGTCTACTTCTAAAGACAGACTTTCAAAATGTTGAGATGAAAATAATGAAAGAAAACATCAGAAACCCAAATGGCAACTGCTTATTAAGGTAAGTAAACACTTGGCCAACACGCCCTGTTCTCCACTGTAGTGCGATCCCGGAGTTGTGTGAGGGACACAGCCCTCCACATTGGGGGGAGTTAGTTACCTCGGAGGGAATTTCGTTGATAGTTGGCCGCGTACACACACATACACAGACACAGGGTACATTTGTTTGTAAAGTCAGGAGTCCAAAATACTGATTCAGTGCATAAAAAAGACAGTGAGTGTTGAACAATATTTTACCAGCAGTTGTTAATACTAAAGAAAAAATATTGGCCAGTAATACTTATACTCCAAAGCATTATCACATTTTCTGTAATGTGCACAGTATTTTTTTGTTTGTTCATTCACAATACGTTTTGATAAGAACGCCACTGGCCTGCACTTACATTTATTGAAGATAATGGCCACTGTTGTAAGTGACAGTATTCTAATCCATATTTTTTGGGATCAGGATAGACACATATCAACGACTTTTATCACTAACAACTAGCACTTGCATAACCCAGGAAACTGCATCCTGAATTATTTCCACATGCCACACACAATTGAAACACAGTCTCATAAAACTTGAAAATAGTCTGCTTGTGAAGACCAACATGTCCAGCAGTTGATAGATGTAGCCCTCCTCATCCTCTCAAGCATCCTTAACAGGAAACATGGCATCTGCTATGGGAAGCCCTGAAAATTCTTTCCAAGTCATTAAAATGGATTCCCTTTGCATCTATGAACAAGGGCCTTTAAAGGTGTCTAACATTTTTGTTTGGCTATGATATTAAATGTATGAGAGTGGACTCTTGATACTGAATAAATAGCTGTCAAACTGCCCTTTTGGTATTGTCTCATATGGAATAACATAAGGAGTGCTCATCAGAGGTTATTGCAAGGGGGACACTATTTTCCTTCTAAGGAACAGTGATTTATGCTGCAAGTACTGCCAGAGCTTTATATACCTGACATTTTTGATGTGATCTTTATCTTTACAACTTGTAGGGTGAGAAAAGTTAATTATTCATTAACCAGTAAATCCTGCCAGATGTATACTGTACTTTTTAGCCAGTTTGCCCAAGAGATAGAAGCAGTAATTATCTAAATTAATGGATCATCCAAAATCCTTACCAAGGTATAACCTAATATACCTTTTTTTTGTCTCCATGTAAGTCTATCACTGCTATGTATCACTCCCTTCTGGATCACAAATATTGTTATATGGGTCTACCTGACTTCATCGAAATCCTACATCATTGAATTGCAGTTCATCGAGACTGACAATATGGAAATCCCACTTCTTCGAACCACCGGAAAAATGAATATCTTCCCAGGGTAAGTAACCACTTACACAAAAACAAACAAACCCTAAACTGCACTATCCCTAACACAACCAGGTGAGGGGCTATGTCTTACATCCCCCCAACTAAATATACCAACTCCAAGATCATACTAAAGTTGGGAAAAGGGCAAAGTTCACCATCTCACCCATCAGGTTACTTACCCTCGGAAGATCTTCGTTATTCCCATGGTTAGATGAAGTGGGATTTTGATATTGTCAGTCTCAGCGAACTGCGATTCGATGATTATGTGGGATTTTGGCAGATCCATATATATATATATATATATATATATATATATATATATATATATATGGATCTACTGCACAAAAACAAAAGCCCATAACAATGAAACCCAAAACACAGAGACCACATGCACGAAACCACATAACACCGAATACTCACAACAACGAAACTGTAAAACACATACAAAACACACACACACACACACACACAATTGCCCCAAACTCCCTAACACAGCATCCTACAATAGAGATAGGCTGGGGGGCAAGCCCCCCTGCCCCCACACACCCCTACTTTAATATTCTAACTTCGAGATTGCACAGGCACACAAGGCAAACTCACACCCACACATTACAGTTCCTCACACACACACACCACAGTCACAACACACACTTACACAAACTGATACCCCTCAAAAATTCACTTACACATCCATACTTACCTGCGCCGCAACACCAGAAGCGCTAACTCAAAATCCCGTAATGTCGGGATTTTTTTAAAGAAACAAACAGGCAAAGGGCATTCACCGGACTAGAACTAATTCAATTTATTGTAAGCGCTTTCGAATGTAAAAATTATCTGACTTAGTTTAAATAACCCTCCACATAATGACATCATATCCTGTAAAACATTTAAAAAGATATTGCCCATTAAATCACAATGTAATCACAAGAACATATTTCATTCTACATAAAGTACATTTCACCTTTAACAAAACCTAATTAATTACATTAATTAACATATAAAAGCATATAAATATATACAAGTATATTAAAACATATACCAATATTAAAACTAGTACACAATTGGTCATTTAATGTCTATTTAAGGCCTTAAGCTTCAAAATACATTTAATGGAAATGTATTCATTTAAACCGGGATAGGTGTAAACATTAGTTAATACTTGCCACCATAATTCTCTAAGTTCTAACTCCACAGATACTGGCCCACCTCTAATATTAGTGTGTATTTGTTCAATAACAGGAAACAAAAATGAATGCTCAGGACATTCAGTAATATGTTTGGCTAAAGCGTTGTTTACATCTTTCCTATTAATGCTATATAAATGTTCATATATTTTCTTTTTAAAGTGCCTATCAGTTTTACCAATATAGAACTGGGGGCAATTTTGAGACCGGGCTAAATATACCACACCAGTGGCATTACAATTATATTTACCCCTAACTCTATATTTATTTCTGCCTATGGAAAAACTATTAGTCACTTTAATATGTTTACACATTCTACAAGAACCACATTTGTACATGCCTCCATCCTTTTGTAAAGGGGGCAATACAGTCTCAACCAAATTTTTAAGGTTCCGTCCCATTTTATAAACAAGTTGAGGCATAAATGGTATCTTGTTTCTAATAAAGGTGTCCTCTTTCAACACCACCCAGTTCTTGTATAGAATACCCACACAATTTCAGCCGCAATACAAAAAGATGTAATAAACTACAATGAGGCATTAGATGTGTTACCTTCATTAGATATAGTATTCATATTAGAGGAATTCAAATTCGGACCCCCAATACCACAGTCATTACCATTAACACCATTAATGACTTCAATTCTACCAAGAATGGGTTTAAACCTACGATTATTACGTTTATTACTACCTCAGATATAAGGGTGTCAATCAAGGTAGATGGGTATCCCCTTGCTATAAACATTGTTTTAAGTAGATAACATTCATCCCAAAAATCATCCTCTAGAGTGGTCATTCGGGCCGCTCTAACCAGCTGGCCTTTAATAACAGCACATTTCTGATAATGTGGATGACCACTACTGAAGTGAAGAAAACTATTAGAATATGTTGACTTACGGTAGATTTTTGCAATATAACACAAATTTGCTATATCCTTAATAAGTAATACATCCAAGAATGATATCTTAACATTATTAAATTCATAGGTAAAACTCAAAAATGAGGTAAGATTAGATAATATAGAGACAAATTCCGCAGCCTCGCTTTCATCACCTTTAAATAAAACAAAAATATCGTCCAAATAACGTGTGTACCAGCAGACGAATTCTTTAAAGATGTCAAGTTTAAACAGAATCTCATTTTCCCAATATGCCATAACGGTATTCGCAAAGCTCCCCCCACAGGGGGAACCCATGGCAACACCAGATTTTTGATGATAAAAATTGCCTGTAAACAAAATATAATTATTAGAGAGCACAATGTCCAGTAAATATTCTATTAAGTTAATTTCATGACCTGAAACACCTTGCTTAAACAAAAACTCGCAAACCCATTTAATACCTAATTTCTGAGGAATAACAGTATAAAGGTCATGGACATCGATGGTTAAAAAATTAATTTGGTCATCAAATCTTAAGCCATTTATTGCTTCCAAAAAACTCCATGAATCCCGGCATATTTCTGGTTGATTCTCCAAATATTTTTTAAGTTTAGAATCAACCAATTTAGCACACCCATAAGTTATACTGTTATGTCCGTCCACAATCAGGCAGAAAGGTGGTTTACTCAAGTTTTTGTGAATTTTAGGCAATCCAAAAATAACTGGTGTAATGGGTAGGGAATAGTCAAATAATTAAAGGTTTCTAAATCAATAATACGATCAATAAATAAATCCTTAATTAAAACTCTAACACATTGATAAGGTCCATTCAATTCATTCAATGAAATCTTAACATAGGTATTGGTATTAAGTAACATTAAGATATTTTCTTCATAAAGTTTATCACTCATTAAAACAAGTCCACCACCCTTATCCGGTTTTAATACTCTAATTCTTTGATCTCTTAATAATTTTAATGCTTTTAATTCATTACCAGAGATGTTATTTCCTCTAGTCTCCCTACCTTTAACACCCATCACAGATAAATTACGTAAATCCAATTCACATAATTTTTCAAAAAATCTAATGATGTTATGTAAAGGGGGATTAAAAATACTGGAAATATGTACATCAAAATTCAGACTAGACATATTCCCAAGAAGACACAACAAGTTCAGTTTATGTATAAAAACTTTCAGATCTAAAATGGTGTCAGCCACATTCATATGCTTGGCTGGTACAAAAGATAACCCGTTGGACAATACATTAATAAGGTCAGGAGATACTTAAAATTCAGTAAAATTATATATTCTAAAGTCACCAAATGTATTCAATAAAATACGCGGATATACAGTTTCAGTAATTTCTGGTGGATTCAATACACAGGGGCTAATTGTTATCTGCGGAGATGATTGTTCTTCCTCGGTTGCCGGTACCTGCCCTTGTGGGGTCTCGTAAAACTGCCCTGTACAGGCTTGTTGTTGTGAAAACCCGTATTATGGACGGTATTAGTCTGTACCCCCTGTTGGTTTCGCAGCCTTTCACTGCAACGCGGAGAAGGGGGAATGGTATTATTCACATCTCCAGTAAGGTCAATATCAGCAGTAATGTTGTTCAAGACATCAGAATTAGCCAAAGCTTCGCCTTCCCCAACATTAAGCAGTTCACCACTAGTTCTCAAATTGGTGTTAAGGGGATGTAAGGGGTAAGCTGTACATTGTGTATAATTCCTCAAATCATGTGCCAACTTTTTATTTTTTGTGGCTTTTAGTCTCTCCAAGGTTTGTTCAATGCTAACAAATATACGTGAAAAATCATATTTATACCTAGGGAAGTCACTGTCCCCTTTAATTGCTTTTTTGAGTTCCAACAAATCATTCCTCAGTAACACAATGTGTGCATCATAGTTTTTTATCAACAGTTCAAGGAATTCACAGCCTTGTTTATCAAACAAAACCAAACCAAAAGGTCTTTATGAAAGTGGTAACCACATTCTAAACCTACTGGAAACCGCCATTGTCATAGGCCCTTCGAGATGTGATCCCTCTCAATACATGTACATAAATAAACTGTTTCCAATTGAAGTTTCTTGAGTTTAAATAACTTATTATCAAAAGTTTTTAAATTGCTTACAATATCCACAGTGTTAGTACAACTGTTAGCAGTCACAGCTGAAGTACTAGCTACTGCTTCACTGTAAGTTAAAACCATTGGTTTATTGATGCACTCAGTCAATGAAGGCAGGTTAAATTGAACATTGTTATTATTCTGAACACTCGTACCTTCATTGTTTTGAACCGGAGAATTAAGCCAATTCAACCTCTGGTTAGTCTCCGGTAAAGCTGCTGATATGGAAGGTGAACCTCTATTTCCATGCAATAATGCACTGCAGTTGGCATCCCTATTTGGGTTAACTTGCCGACCGGAACCACCAATACTTGCTGCTATACCACTAAGGCCATCAACTTTAGCATTTAAATCATCCATTCGTGCATTCAGCTTTTGAATAAGCAAAGTTAAATTGCCCATAAGATGGTCTCCATCACCACCCTGTACATCCATTCTCTCTTGAGAGAAAAGCAATTGCGAGTCAGGTTCAAATCCACTTGCCATGAATAAAAACTGTTTTTCAAAAAACAAACAAAATAACTTAAAGAAACAAACAGGCAAAGGGCATTCACCGGACTAGAACTAATTCAATTTATTGTAAGTGCTTTCGAATGTAAAAATTCACAAACTTCCTCAGACAAACACAGTTGTTAACTGACTTAGTTTAAATAACCCTCCACACAATGACATAATATCCTGTAAAACATTTAAAAAGATATTGTCCATTAAATCGCAATGTAATCACAAGAACATACTTAATTCTACATAAAGTTCATTTCACCTTTAACAAAACCTAATTAATTAATGTTGGGATTTTGAATTTCACGCTTCTGGCCTTTTGGTGTTATGCGGTTTCATACATCTGGTCTCGTTGTTCTGAGTTTCGATCTTCTGGGCTTTCATGCTTTTGAAGTAGACCCATAGATATATATATATATATATAAATATATATATATATATATATATATATATATATATATATATATATACATACATATAGACATATATATATATATATATATATATATATATATATATATATATATATATATATATATATATATAAGTACCACCGCGGCTCTGAAAATTCCAAATCTTTTATTGAAACACTCAATCAAGACAGATCAGTAAGCGCTTTCGGGTTACATCTGAACCCCTCGTCAGACATAAAACCATTGCATATCCTAACTATTTAAATACTAAAAAAGGTGCCAAAAAACCCATTACAAAAACATTTCATCTCTAAATAATCATCAGACTTAGCCACTAGATGGCAGCAATAATACATATTTTTTTATACAATTCCTTAGTTAAAAACCAATTGCGTTGTCACCTCACAGTAAGACGTTGTCCTGTTCGATTCTCAGCTAGAGTTTCTGTGTGGAGACATGCGTGAATGGGCGTACCTTCATTGAAGGTTGTGCATCAGGGCCGGCAACTTGGCACGTAAAAATCTATTGCCAATCATTAGCGGACCGGAGTTCCGCTGTGGCGACCCCTAACTGGGAAAAGCCGAAAGACACAACAACATTAGTTAAAAACCAATAAATTACCTTAATATAAAAATATATGTGTATGCATATTTAAAAAAAACACAATAAAATCAGCAATGAAAATGCATATAAAATTTCACATAAAAAACTATGCATACATTTAAAAACACAAAAATAAATAAATACATGCCTACATATATTTCCATAAGTATGCATATATTTCATCTCAGTGTTTTAAAGGTCAGTCTTTAAGGAATGGTTTAAGCGATATCCTGTCATTTAAACCATTGCCTTTGTCTGACTGCATCCTAATTATCCATCTCTTCCTTCTCTGTATAGTTTTTTGATGTTCCGTTGTCCATTGCTCTTTTTAACCAACTCCAGCACCATGAATCTAAACTTATGACTTAAGTCATGATCTAACACATGTTTTGCCTTTGCATTAGTCTCATCGCCACGATTAATGGCATAAATATGCTCTCTTACCCTTTCTCTCAAAGTTCGGTTTGTTTTGCCTATATAGAAATGTGCACATTTCATGCAACTAGCTAAATAGACAAGATCTCTGGACTTACAATCAGCATAATGTTTAAAAACATAAGTCCTGTTGGTGTCAGGATGTGTAACTCTATTAGAACTTAGCATATAGGAACACTGATTCCAGTTCCTACATGGAAAAGTGCCTTGCCTACTTTACATCACTTTATTCACCTTATTCTCTTCATAGCATAGTAACCTTTTCAAGGACTTATTATTGCGATAGCTATATCTAGGTTGGGGACCAACTATAGTTCGTATCTCATCATTTGTAGTTAAGATGGCCCAATTCCTGTTTATCACCTCACATAAATTCATATTATTATTAGAATATGGTATATTTAATTTAACTTGTGCATTAGTCAAATTCACGTCTTGTCGCTTGAGTTAATTCAACTATGTTATATATATATAGATAGATATATGGTTTCACTTTATAAACTAGAAATACTGAAATCTCGAATTTCAGTATCTCGAGACTATAAAGTCGAACAACCATAACATGTGCACCCAAAAAGCATGAAAATCAAAATCACTAACTGTTAGAACTGTATCTATATTCCTGGGAACCCCACTGAGCTGTAATCGCAAAGCAAGTAAGCAGCACTGTAGTTTGCTATGGCTGAGAAATGTATGAGTGCTCCTAAGACTATAGTAGCCATATACAAGACAACTAACTCACAGAAAGGAGGTCTTGTCCTTTTATTGAATGGATATGTCTTGAACAGGTAGAAAGTGGTAAATGAAAAGTCGTACTGGTGTTGCAAATGGAAACACAGCCAGAAATGTACAGGTAGGGCAATCTCCATTAGTGTTCCTGATGGCGAAAGGTTAATAAAGTCTGTTAGTCATATACATGCAAGGGATCCTGCTGAGGTAAAACGATATAGAATGTGTTCTGAGCTGAAAATTAAATCTAAAGTGTCTCATGAGAATCCCTATGTTATTGTGGATGATGTATTGGCCTCTACGTCCAGTTCTGTGACACCGAATTTACCTGCCCATAATGCCCTACTACTACAGGTAGGTAGGGTTCATAGAAAGGAAACTAAATCTGTCCCGGACAACATAATCAATTTGCAAGATATAAACATGAGTGACTTCCCTACTAAATCTGGAGTGGTTATTAGTAAATTATTAACTGACAATTGTACTGATACTACTGTGCTTGTGTTCAGTACACGACAAAACTTGCTTGATCTAAAAACTGTCACGATATGGTTAGTGGATGGTACGTTTTTTTACATAGGAATTCTTTGCTGCCAGTTGTATAGCATACATGGGCTGGTACAGTACTGTGGATTCCATAAAAGTGACCCACTACTGTATTGCTTGACGACTAAAACGTCATTAAAGGCATACAATTTTATGTGGAGTTGTGTTCTGCAGGTGCTAAATAACAAGGGTTACAAGCTTAATGTGAGGTATATTCTAAGTAATTTTGAGATTGCTGCCAAAAGGAGTGTTGCTCTAAATATGCAAGGTGTCATTGCTAAAGGCTGCCTATTTCATTTCGGCCAGAATATATGGTGAAAGGTTCAACAGTTGGGACTTGCACACAGTTACAATACAGATATGATGTTCCAACTACACATGAAGTGTCTGGTAGCCCTAGCATTCCTGCCTGAAAATGAGGCTCTCTAAGGTAAAGAATTACTACGATATTTTGGTGACTGGTACATCCTTGGCAAACTGAAGGAAATTCTGCACTAGAACAAGTGGATTCAGTAGGTTACTTCCACTATTTCCGGTATCATTCTGGAATATTAATTAACTGAATATGCTTTTCCTGCCTCAAACTCAGAATAGTGTCAAAGCAGACTCACATCTCTACTAGGACATTTTATTTATTTATTTATTTATTTACATTTGTTGACCGGGATATTCCAAATGGATACATGTCCTTTTTTAGCAGAGGCCCGGGGAGAAAAGTTCCAGACATATATACAGATCTATTACATATAAATGTAAAATCATTTGTCAAGATCAATATATGAGATGTAAGTTTACATATTAGATGAAAATCTATTCTACTCTTTTGTAAGGCTCAAAGCAGTATATGATAAAAATATTCATAAATTTATACTCCAAAACATTCATAAATTCATACTCCATCTGGTTAACAATTAATACATTGTTATTACGTTATAGACAAAACTTGGGATGTAGTCAAAGTAGAGGAAGACGACCTGCTGTAGCATACAGGCATGTAGTATTAGTTAGTCTGGATTAGTACATGGGCACAGCCAGTGTAGTTTGAAGCACTGTCTTAGATATTTCCTGAATTGCATTGGGGAGAGTTCTGAGATAAGGTCAGCAGTAAGGGAGTTCTGAGATAAGGTCAGCAGTAAGGGAGTTCCTGGTTTTGCCAACAGAGTTGGCAAACAGTAATTTTCCAGCTAAATTATTAGCTTTGAAAGTTTGAACTAAGAGTTTGTCAGATAAGCATAGTGCCCTAAGGTTACTAAAAGGAGTGATTAGGTTAACTAGTGCAGGTATATTTTCAGGCTGATAGAGAGTCTTATGAGCTACTATCAGTTGATTGCCCAGAAGTAAATTAGATAATTCAAGCCACCCTAAAGAGTTTAGGTTGAGACAGTGATGGGTTCTGAAAGCTGTGCCAGTAGAAAATCTGGCAATGTTATTATAGCAACTAGATAACTTGTTAAGGTTAGTCTTACTCAAGTTTGTAAATAAAGGTGAAGCATAAAGGAGGGTGGAGAGAAGGTGTGTTCGGGCAATGATAGTTCTAGCTAGTGGAGTTAGGAAGGGCTTAATCCTATAGAGAGATCCACGTTTTTTATCGACAGTCTTAATAGTTTGACTAATGTGTGCATTGAACTTGAGGTTATTGTTAACTATTACTCCTAAGAGTTTGGTAGAGGGGTCAGGAGAAATGATGGTCCCATTGTTAGACCTTATAGTAAAGGCTGGTAAGGGGTGTCTACTGTTGGGGGAGAAAAGTAATAGTTTTGTTTTGTTTGGATTTAATAAGAGTCATCTGTTAAGGAGCCAGTCTTCTACTGTGTTAAAAGTGGCTTGGGAAACTATCTGAAGGTCCCTGGGAGTGGTGGCCGAGTATATTAAAATTCAATCATCTGCATATTGGACACAGATTGCATCTGGGATGACCTTATGTAGGTCATTAATATAGATAGAAAATAGGAGAGGTCTTAATATAGATCCTTGGGGAACTCCCAGGGTGATGGATAGTAGGGTGGATAATTTGTCCTTCCATAAGACAGTTTGGTGTCTACCATTTAGATATGATTGGAACTACTTGAGAGACTGGTTGTCAAGGGAGATGGTTTTTAGTGCAATGGATTTACAGGTGCTTACGACTGTGTTGTCAAGGGAACAAGACAGGGCAGAGGAGCTTCATGTGCGCAAGAGTTGTGGGAATCCGCCTTCCCCTAAACGTAGGCTCATTCAGAAACAGCATTCACAGTTTAAGACAGTTATGCAGCATAAGGATATATACAGCATGGAGGAGTTTCTAACGGCTATTGTGAGGTTATTAAAAATGTAATGTATTAGTATTCTTAATTAATATACATGTGAGTGGAAGAGGACCTGACGTAGTTTACGCTCTGTGTGGTATACAACATCTATGGTAGTTTGCTTTACTCGGATTATGTTTGTGAAGGTGTAACTTATTGCACTGTAACATTTATGTGTCATGTATTATGTGCCGCTGTAAAGAAATTGGATACAGTAGATGATCACTATGATACAGTCTTTTTGTTACTTTCAATTGATAGGCGTGCATACTGGTGTTGTCAAGGAGATGTATGTATGTCAGATGGAGGTTATTTCTGTTATGGTTCAATGCTATGGACTGGATATTTCTTCATTTAATATTATTTTCAAGTGCTACTGGGCAGATTTTCTTGTTCTTCTTTCGGCTTTTCCCGGTTAGGGGTCGCCACAGTGGATCATCTGTCAGATAAATTTGTTAATAAATTTGGATGCTAGATTTTCAGTATTTCGGGGCTTCCGGGTGTTCGATATTATAATATCGGTGTTGTGCCTTTCGGTATTTAGAAGATTTGTGGTTTTGCACTTTCGACTTTATAGTCTCGAGATACTGAAATTCAAGATTTCAGTACTTCGAGATTATAAAGTGAATCTATACATATATATATATATATATATATATATATATATATATATATATATATATATATATATATATATTTATATACATATATATGGATGTCATTTTAACTAAAACACATCTTATCTAAACACAACTTATACAAACTTATTTTACATGAAGTAGAAAAACTAAAACAAAAGAAGACACAGACACACGCCATCATTAACCCTCTTTATCCATTTTCTTCATGGAGTCGAGGTGTCAATTCAACTGTCTCCATCAATCTCAATTCTGTACCCACTCTCCTATCTTCTTTTACAGTCATGTATGACTGTCGCAAGTGTCCTCTGTGTGTGTGTGTGTGTGTGTGTGTGTGTGTGTGTGTGTGTGTGTGTGTGTGTGTGTGTGTGTGTGTGTGTGTGTGTGTGTGTGTGTGTATGTGTGTGTGTAGCATAAATATATATACTTCTAAACCCTGTATCCCCCCACCCCTGCTAATTAAATATACCAACTCTGAGATCGCATTACAGCAAGAAAAATTATAAATCTACTATTCTGTGCTGTATGACAATCTCCATTTAAAAGGTTCAAAGTTTCAAAACCATAAAAAAGTCGATGTTTTGAAATTTTGAAATTTAGAAGTAGACCCATATGCATATACTATAAATATATATATATATATATATATATATATATATATATATATATATATATATATACAGTGATGAAAGATGCTGCCAGCCCATATAGCAGGAATTTTGTAAACAATTATATGACACTGGTGAATATCAAAATGATTTATACGATATTCTTGTGTTACAAATGTATTAGAACTGTTTGTCATGTATATATCAAACTACTTTTACAGACGTGTGCATTGAAAAAGGTATTTTCAGAGATCCATTTGAAATGTAACCACAGCGTGCCATACTGGAAAAGAACAGAAATGTACATGCACCATAGTAACTGTTTAAATGTATATATTTTAACAGTGGAAACTGGGATACAGGAGGTCAACCTCAGTCTAGCAAATTTTAGAAAAACAACTGAAATTAAATTACTTTATGGCTAGGCCATAAAAAATGCTATCTTTCAGTTTTCAGTATAGCAACAGACACAATCCCCAGGATTCAAGAAGCTCGGCGCAAGGACGGTTTTAGCCTTGCACCGAGCGTCCTCACTACAGATGGTGCAGCAGTGCCATTTGAATATGTATGAGGGCGCACCACCGCACCCTCAACATGCACAGGAAATGTGAGCAAGTGCAGGGGGAGTGTACAAATGCTCTACGGAGGTGTAAACATGCCCCGACACTTACAAAACATACTATGCCTACTAGTAGAGCTTGCCCCTAATAGTAAGTCAGTAAGTCAGTGTCCATGGATACCAAAATGTATGCTTAGCATACAAGAGTGTCCATGAACAGTGAAATAAAATTGAAGTAGTAAACACAAAAGCACATAGTGGAATGTAGCGACCTGTCCCTAGAACTGTCACAATTAGATTCCCTGTCCCTGTGTCCCTATTATACATTCAAATTGCAGCAGTATCGAAGGTGTATGCAAAGCGCAGCTTGTCTGCATGTCGCCGCCCTCTGCCGAGCGTAGCTTACACATCATATTCATTCAAATAGAGAAAAACATACAGAATCAACATAAGTGTCAATAGTGTAGTGTTTAGAGCATCCGCCTATCAAACAGGCAGTCACGGTTCGAGCCCAAAAATAGCACATATAATTTTCCATGTGGAATGAATGTCGTTTTGCCATAAAACTGACATAAGAGTATCACACGAGATATTTAACATAAATATAATTCAAGCAAAGTGGCACTGTCATAAGGAATAAGGTACTAGTAAGCAGGAGTAAGCACAGATAAGCAGCAATAAGCACATATAAGTACCAGTAAGCAAGTCTGAGTGCACTTGCGTGGGTCTAAGCAGTGCCCAGCATAGGAAATGTATATAAGTATATACAGATATATAATATACATATAATATATATATATATATATATATATATATATATATATATATATATATATATATATGTATATATATATATATATATATATATATATATATATATATATATATATATATATATATATATATATATATATATATATATATATATACATATCTATATATATAAAATATATATATATATATATATCTATCTATGAAGAAAGAACGATGTAACAATAAAACATACAAAAGGAATGAGAAGGGAATCAACAGCAACCCCAGTATTATATGGCGCTGTCAGCGTATGTCATATCCAGCTGGGCAGGAGTGAGCAAAGCACTGCTACTCATACCACAAGCAGGATATAACCAGTGGGAGTAACATTGTTGATTTGCTAAGTCTACTTTACACACAGATGGTAGTCCCTGGTGGGACTACCCAAAATTTGATAGACCATTTGGTCTTCCGACCATTACACAAGCAAGGGCAGGTATGTTCAAGGACTAAATGGTGGGAGAGTCTGAGAATACATGGGTTGGGACAACATATGTGTAGGGCTCTTAATGCTCTGGAGAAGGAAATGTGTGGAGGTGTGTCATGGCTGCGATAACAAGTGGACAATGGATGGTATGCATGTATTTTGAACATGGGTGGGGTGGAGGAACTATGGGTATAAAATTATGGAGCCAGGCGTGCCAGGGTTGGATGGGCTGGTTCTAATTGGACTGCCCCGTGGAGGTCAGCGAGTTTGTTATAGGTATATATGCATACACACATGCAGACATCAATATGTAGAAGCACGTTCTCTGTAACACATTCATTCCATTTGCAGACATAAATAACATAAATGTGCCCTTACAAACCTCGACAGTAGATAAAATAATAAGTTGTGCAGAAGAGGGATGGGACAAAACTGCTAAAACGCAAAAGTGTGTACAATGTCCGAAGTCAGTGCTGTGCTGAAAACAATCAAATATGAGGACTTCCCCACACATGGAATCATTCCTGTGATCTACCTGCTATGGCAACGCCAATTACTAAATCGGTCTATTTGTAAAAAAAATACGCCGAACACGGACATAATTAGGATCTCATGTGTAACGTGTGCATTACCACATAGTCATACATATTAATTTATTGTAGTGTCATGTTAACGGGAGTAAAGATGTAATAAAGTATAGAGTCTAATCTTGACATAAACACATGCGTGTCCCAAGTGGGACAACCCAAAAATTGCGAATAGTATTCTTTTGGTCGTTCACGTCACCATTGTTTGTGGACTAAACATTTGATAATTCTGTGGATACGTGGAGTGAGTCAACCGATGGGATGGGTCTATAGGAGCAGGGAGTGGCAAATGTGTAGTGGTGTGGATATACCACGAATCAGACTGGAGAATGGATAACAGCAGTGTTAGGGAGGCATTGGGGTGTGTGTTTGGGGAACCAGAAGTCATGGGTATATGGGTATATATGCAAATGAAACAGCACAGCAATAGTGTATTGGTTAGAGCAACCCCCTAAAGAACAGACATTCCCGTACAGAATCCCACTGTATCACATACTATTTACCATCAATAATCCATACATGAACATATTGAGACATCTGTCTGCTGTATAACCTGCAAAATATAAATTAAAAGTTAACTGGAGTGAAGTGTCAGTGTCATAATGAATAAGGCACTAGTAAGCAGGTCAAGCATATATAAACACCAGTAAGCATGTGTAAGTGCATTTGCACGGGGTATGCATTTCTTTACAGACACACACACACACACACACACACATATATAAATATATATACATATATATATATATATATATATATATATAGATATATATATATATATATATATATATATATATATATAAATACATATATTATATATAAAAATAAATATATATATATATATATATATATATATATATATATATATAAATATATATATATATATATATATATATATATATATATATATATATATATATATATATATATATATATATATATATATATATATATATATGTGTGTGTGTGTGTGTGTGTGTGTGTGTGTGTGTGCATAGATATACACAGATATATAGCTATGATAGGAAACAGCACACAAGAATGACATATGTTCACAGCCTATGCCAATGGAAGTGAGGAGCCCAAGCAAGAAACATGAAACACATAGCATGACCTTCCACCCCCCAAGCCGGACACGGGAAAAATACACACAATCAATGTAAAGAGTCCTCTGCTTCACAGACCACAGGCAGGATACAACCGGGGAGGTACACAGTGCACCCATGAATTCTAATCTTGGAACAGACTGGAGCGTCCCTTGCGGGAGACCCCAAAAATTGCCCAGACCAAAAGAAGGTGATAGACCGCCATTCTGGCTGGGGTGTATACATACTCAGAATACAAGGGTGGGAAACCCTGATGACCCATGGGCAAAGAAAATTGTATGAAGTGGGTCCCATGAAGTGGAGAGTGAGCAGTGTGTAGTGGTGTGTCCAGAACTGACCAGGACCCAGAGTAAGGATGGGTGCTGTTGAGTAGGTGCGGGTGGAGGAACTATGGGTAGCTACTTATGGGTCTAGGTGTGCAGGTGTTGGCTGATGTGGGCCTATATGGACAGCCCTAGGGATGTAAGCGAATGTCTTCATTGGGCAGAGGCATCGCCCAACGAGCAGCCACACCCACTATGAGTCCCACTGCAGCAAAGTGTAATCTATATGGCAAGGAACGGAATAACCAGATGTAGACGTATATATGTAGAGGTATGTGTGTGCATATCTACCCATAGCGACATAGAGATAAGCCTCTCCCTCTCTGTAGTACAAATGTATACATACAGAGACAGAATACAGATACATACCCACATAACAATATATACATAAGCAGACACCCATAGATCCATATGTTGTGAGATATAAATATATATATATATATATATATATATATATATATATATTCATAGACAGCAAAATATAAATATACATGTATGCATACATATACAGATATATCTGTATAGATATATAGATATATATATATATATATATATATATATATATATATATATATATATATATATATATATATATACAGATATAGATATATATGTGACTGTAAATATACACATGTATATAGCTAGGATATGATACAGCAGCTACGAGTAACATATGCACAGGTCATGCATATGGGGGTGAGGGTCCAATAAACAAACGTGTAACATGTAGCATCAACCCCTCCCCCCACCTCCCAGGCTAGGCTGGTGAGTCATACAGACACACAATAAAGGTAAACACACCACTGCTTCCCAGTCCACTGGCAGGATACTATCAGTGGGAGAGACCTGCCAGGTCTAATCTTGAAAAATAGACATTGATGTCCTGTGTGGGACACCAAAAATTAATGATTGGAGGCAGTCCCGGTAATGACTTATCAAACCAGCCTGTAGATGTACATGGACCAGTAGATTGTGCAAGCCTGATAACCCATGGGTCAACAAAACATACGACATGTGTCCCGACATGGAAAGAGTGGGCAGTGTGTAGTGGTGTGTTTATAGCCCACCTGCACCCACAGTAAGGATGAGTGCTGTAGAGGAGTGGCAGATGGGGGAACTATGGGTATGCAGTTATGGGCCTAGGCGTGCAGGTGTTGGCTGGTACAGTCATATTAGGACCTTCCCGGGGATGTAAGTATTATTCCGAAATGCAGAAGAGGCTCACCATGACCATTTAAAGTACAAAAAACTCTTTAATACTGCAGCAAAGTAAGCGCTTTCACATTACAAGAACGCTTCTTCAGACTTGAATAACTGCCATATAAAATCAGGTGTTTTAAATACCATTTAAAACCACATCTACCAATCAAAACTGCAACCTAATTATAACAATTAAGGTACTATTAAAACAGTCACTTAAACTTTTGTAGAGTTTATAATATAACATGCCTATAAGTATATAATAAAAAAAAAAAATTATATAAAAAATACATCTAAGGCACATATAAATACAGAATCCTAAAAATATATTTAGCTATATCATTATAGATATAATTGCTAAAATTATTTCATATACATACTCAATGTGTGTAGGGACGGGCTGCCAAAAATGGCTTGAGTGTGACACGCTCATTCAAACCATGCCCTCTGTGACCCTGTAACCTTAAAATCCATTTATTTTCACAGAGGGCATGGTTTGAATGAGCGTGTCACACTCAAGCCATGTTTGGCAGCCCGTCCCTACAAAAACTCTACAAAAGTTTTAGTGACTGTTTTACTAGTACCTTAATTGTTATAATTAGGTTGTAGTTTTGATTGGTATATGTGGTTTTAAATGGTATTTAAAACACCTGATTTTATATTGCAGTTATTCAAGTCTGAAGAAGTGTTCTTGTAATGTGAAAGCGCTTACTTTGCTGCAGTATTAAAGAGTTTTTTGTACTTTAAGTGGTCGTGGTGACCCTCTTCTGTTTTTGGACTTTTTAAATTCATTGGATCTGTGGAGGCTCTTTGCTCAGTGCTGCTTTGTTGGTGTGCACAATATTCCAAAATGGACATAGCTGACGCCCATACCTCTCAACCCCTAAGAGCACATCCACTGGGCAGGACATAAACCACTGGGGGAACAAATGGGGACCACACCTCCGAACTGTCCCCGATTTCCAGGGACGTCCCAGATTTCGACTCAGTTTCTGACTCTGTCCCACTTATTCCCTTCTAAAACTAGTGACATTTAGAGGAAAGGTGGTGAATTACACGTAATGAATAACGACAACAATTAAGAGTTATAAACATTATTCACCACAGAAAATGTGTATGAATTCATATCCTCTGAGTCTGTCAATGTATCAGGTTAATAGCACCAATAATTTAAATGTGTCCCTGATGTTGTTATGCCATGTCCCTGATTCAGTTTGTATATTTCCCCAATTGTATGAGAGGTCTGATAGGGACAGAAAGCACATATTCCACTGACAACCTTAGAAAGATGATAGAATATTAAGTATGCAGTAGCATGACTTGTCTGAAGGATGTGGGTTCTAAAATCCAATTACTTGTTTGTATTGAAGAGTGTCATTTCCCATGTATTAGCCAGATGGGTGCAGATTGTAAGAGGAACAAACCAATAATATGAATCAAACTTTGGCCAGGCCGCAGATTCTGAACAGTCAAACGGCATGCTGTCAGCTAATGGGCAGCCATTCAGGATACTGTAGGCATGTAATCCAATGTAATAGGCATCACAAGGTAATATCATATTCCTTACTCCCACACAGGGACGTGAGTGTCAGATGCAAACACCAAATGCAGTGCATTTGCAAGTGTGGGAGCAAGCTAGTTTGGTTGCCAGTATGTGAATATTACACTGGTAAAGCAATGTAGAGGCTAACTGTGTGCAAGAAACTGTAACCAGAGGTTAGCATTGCTTAGCAGAGTGCAAACCCACACATGCCCGCTCACAACTGCTTTAATGTGCCTTAATCACACCATATCCAATGATCTTGTTCTGCCAAGCAACAAAATAAATGGCCTCTGCAAGGTTCGAAACCAGGATCCTGCACACACATCTATTGGGCTTTACCACTAAGCCATGACAGATATACAGACATCGGACCTTATCACAAACATATTATCCAGCACAGTCATTCAACAGTATAGGAAATGTATTCCATCATGTAGATGCATGAGTGAGTGTTTATGTCCAGCATATAGATACATACATATATATAGATATATCAGGAACATCCCATGTGACATCAAAACATTACAAAGGTATAAAAAGGGAAACACCAGCAATGCCTGTATTATGTAGTGGTGTCATCCTCTGTAATATCAAGACTCCCTCAGACAGACATGTGTCAGTCATACACGCAAACATTTGTACATTGGCCATATACATCACTCTGTGCATGTTATTTACATTAACACAACAGTTTCTGTCCAATCATTATGTGAGAACAGTACTCTTGCAAGGTGCTGTGTGCGACATCATCAACATGATAATGGTAAATGGGGTAACCATAAAGGGACTGGTAGTGTTGTGTGTACAATGGGGTCATCCACCTCACATGTACCTGGAATTTAGGAGTTATGTGCATACTAGGATCGTGTGCCTGAGAGACAGGAGTGAGGGCAACTGGAGTATGTTGTGATGCATATTAAAAGGGTAACATGTGGCCAATGGACACGTGAGAAATGGACAGCTATGTATGGGGCAAATGTTGTTCTAGGAACCGATTGACCTTTTGTTTCCATAGGGTGAGAGTGGGATGTGTGGGGAAGGGGATTAGGTAGGCTCGTGGAGGATAGGTAGGGTAGGATGACAGACAAGACAGCATACGGGGTCGGTATATGACACATGTGGGGGGATACACCTCGGAAGGGGAGGGGTGTTCGGCTTTCACAAGCCCATGAGCCCCCAGATGGAAACAGTGGGACAGAGGTCCCGAGCCATGGGCATCCACCATTGCACCAAAACAGCTGCAAAGGTTACAGTGCTGGGGGCTGTCTAGGAGGGCCAGCCTCACCCTGTAAATGTGACACTCTGCCCTTGAGCTGGTGTATCTGGCCTTGAAACCTCTTATTGAGCCCCCTACACACCATGTCTGGGACTGTATGACAGAGGACTTTCCTGTCTGGACTGGCTCCCAGGGTGCACAAGCCCCATCCTCAGTGGTGGTACCACCAGAAGGCTGGGCAGAGCCAACAGAGGTGAAGGTCCAAGGCTGTGCCCCAGATGTGCTGGTGCCCAGTGCCATGGCCAGCTGAAGTGGGACAGGAGGTTCTGCCGGGATCTCCAAACCCATACAGCCTATGGTGTTGCAGTTTAAACACAGATATGGCTTAGTAATAGTCAACAGCATTCAGGATTACTTACAACAGCATGCATAGATATGATCATCAACCCAACACAACAGATGGTATACATTTGCAGAGAGCACAACACATGCATATATACTGTATGACATCTGTACAACATGTAGAAGACTTGTGACTGCAGCTATGAATAGTGGCCCACTATTGACATGACACTGAGAACCCCAGACAGAGTCTGCCATACCACTGCTTCATGTCACATATGTCCAGTCATGGATGCAATGGCAGTAACTCATCACTATCATCATGTACTGGCTGCAATCCTCACACTATGCTCCTGCTGTTCACAGATGTGTGTTCAGTGAGTAACATAGGAAACAAATGGTTCCACACATTGACCAGTCCACAGATGGCTCTACAGATGTGAGTCCCTCACAAACAGAGCACTGTCTTCTCAGTTTTAAAACATGCAGAATAGCCATTACACACACACACCTTGTTAAACAGGCATTTGTCTCAATGAAGCATAGCTACACTTACATGCTGTAGTCATGTCTGGCACATCACCCTCCTGTCTTTAGGCTATTTACCACTGTGTATGTTGTTTGATGAACATCCAGATATTATCTGTGTTACCGTTTACCAAACACCAGATCCAGGTACCACTCACAGTGACTGTCGTGGGCAAACACCAACATGGTGTTCCTAGATATTGTACTGTGCTTTTCATGCAAATGGCTATGGGAACATCATCACAGCTGTTCCACATGCAATCAGCTAGAGGAGGACTGCAATAGGTGCAGAGGCCATCACCCGAACATGACCATCACTTACAATACACAAGCTGCTGCTGAGCAGGTGTACACCTCCACATCCACCAGACAGTGTGTGGGAGGGACAGACAGAGGCAAAGTACATCAGAGAAAGGCTTGGAGACAATAATCTAAGCATCGTCTTTCACACACCTACCAGTACAGGGGTTCAAACCCCTGACTGACTAGTCATTACTATTACAAGTGCATGTAGTTACTCCATGTGCCAGAAAGCTGACATGCTGTGTGCTGTAAGAACATATATGTGTGTTGGTGTGCAACATCTGCAACAGAGATATAGTAGACATACATTAGTTGTAGCACACATGGCTGTCCACATGAACGGATGTCATTGTCAACACAACCACACTCTCTAATGGACTCGCATTGACACTCTTTGCCAGGCCCACAAATACACTCCCAAACCACTTAGTTTGCCACACTGCAGTAATGCACAGGTACTACATACACCACAAGGGATAACCGGAGGTTCTATGGGCCAGGGCATGTGAACATGTTTGACATATGTTGGTATGCCAATGGGAGTTATACTGGGAGTGACTGTGGATGGGAGTATCATACTCCACATGCAGACAAAAAGAGTCAGTGCTGACATGCATGTGTGCATTGCTTCATGGGTGTGTAGTGGTTGGCTGTGCAAGATGGCCGTACAAGGCTGGGTGAGGGGTAATCCTTGACATCACGCCACCCGACAATGGTGTGCAGTGTGGTACAGGGGTGTAGTGTCTGCAATGTCCCACACAGATGGGTATTGTATGAACTGTCCTGACATCCTGGTTACCATTGTATATGGCCATAGCTTTGCAATGCTTGCCATGTCTGTGTTTGATAGTCCTTGACATGAACATTGCCTAGGATGTGCATGTCCCACAATAATATGCAGTGACATGTACAGGTGTACCTGGTTTGGCTGACACATGTTGTGTACACAGACTGTTATCCTCCGATATGCCAATACCGGCCTGGTGTGGCAGAACCTGCTTATAGTCAGCAGATTAACCCTGCACCTGCATTGATAGCATGATACAGGTATTCCATGGTGTCAGTGGCATTGGTCTATACAGGACACATGTGTAAGGCATTGTATGGCTTTTGTGGATCACATTTGGTGGCACCACATATGTTGCGGGCATCCAGTGGGGAACATAGTGAAGGCACATTGTTCGCAATTATGTGCCTATTGTACTGCTGTACAGGGTGCCATGCCCTCTGTAGCCCAATGCAATCACACCATGCCTACTATCTGTCATCAATGTGCAGGGTACTAGCAACATAGCAGGATATACTAGGCAAGTGTGTTTGTGTATAACACATGGGTTCAGGGCGTATTCTGGGTAATAGTAGGGTTGCATACTTTTTTCACCAGGCCTTTTGCCAGATGTAGGGGTATGGCTTGCCAACACAGTCCCTTGGCTGACTGACATCTGTATTCCTCGTGAGGTGGACATTGTGATATATAAGACGGACACCATATAGGAAAACTACAAAATCCGCTCTCCAACATGGCCAGTGGTTAGACACTCACAGCCACCTCCACACAGGTTCTGACAGTCAAACACACACACACACACACACACACACACACACACACACACACACACACACACACACACACACACACACACACACACACCTGCCATGTCCTGGAATAGAAACCCTACCTAACTAGTGTATCACACAACAGCATTACGCAGTTACAGCATGTGCTACAGAGATTACTGGGTTACAGCAGTCCCAAAGGTGTATGTCTAGGTGGGTGACATCAGCAGGATTGCCAAAGGTGGTCATGTGAATTGTAAAGAGTGTGCATACTCTAAAAAGCATTGTTCCTGTCTCAGGCAGACAGAGACACACACAGTCGGTCTCTCTTAGAATGGAACCCCTAACAACTAGTTTATCACACTACAGCAATACGCAGTTACAGCACACGCTATGGAGAATACTGTGTTACCAGTCCCAGAGGTGTATTCATAGGTGGGTGACATCAGCAGGATTGCCAAAGAAGGGCATTCCAACTATACCATGGGTTGTACATGTCTGTTACCTGCATGTACCCATTGCTTACTGTCACAAAAACACATTTACACCTGCTTAAAAGTGTCTTATGCAGTCCTAATTGACAGTATCAACAAGGCTTGCAGGTCTTGAACCCCAGACCATGCACACTGAGGTCATTGGACGTACCACTAAGTCATCTGGGTTGTACACATATTGCATGGGGGTCTATAATGCACATCCTACTACAGGTATTCTACAGTACTGAAAACAAATGGGACAGTCCCTTTGTGTACATATGTACAGTACCCTTGAATGTACTGTACTCTATGAAACAACAAAGACAAGTCTACATCTGTACAACTGTCATAACTATATACATATATATATATATATATATATATATATACACCCCTACGGGATGTGTACACACACACACACACACACACACACACACACACACACACACACACACATACATATATATATATATATATATATATATATATATATATATATATATATATATATATATATATATAAAATTAACCGCACTCAAAAAAAATTGAAAAGAGAGAAGAAATTTTAACTAAGATGAAACTTAGGATACAATAAAAGCATTCAATAAAATAGTAAATAACACCAACAACTTGTGTAGAACTTTAGCGCTGAAACATGTCTTTCTGAAGAAGTCTTGATAATAAATAAGACGAAAGCGGTAAAGTTCTACAAGAGTCCTTGGTGTTACTTACTATTTTATTGAATGCTTTTATTGTCACGAAGTTCATTTCTTATATATATATATATATATATATATATATATATATATATATATATATGTGTGTGTATATATATATATATATATATATATATATATATATATATAAATGATATACACAGACACAGCCATAGCCATATACGAACGCCCTTTGTGACACAGAAGGGTTTCAAAGGAATTGATGTGTACACAAAACAAAGGCATATCTTGTGTTATACCATTTAAATCATAAGTAGTTCACCAAAGAAGGCATGGTTGTTGTGTATGTGGACTTTGGAGTGGGGAATGATGGCTAATGTAATCTACCCTGGGGATTGTGGAGTTAGGGTGGGGGAATAATGGGTATGACCTACACCACAGCGACCACTTCTGTGTCACTGCTCGACAGAGATTACACATCCCAAGGCAGTCAGCTTGCCCTTCTACAATTGAAGTCAACAACAGGGAGACTGACAGTCACGAAGTACATAGCTGTAGACCTGTGTGTTTAAAGTAGGTGTTCATTACAACCTGTAGGCACAAACAAGACACACCATCCACAGTTAGGCCTGAGAGGTATAGTTGTAGCACAACAGGAATCTGAACTGGAGTATGGCCATCTGCGGAATGGAAAACTACTGTCACTATACAGTGTTACAGTGGGCATGCTCATGCACTTAGTAGCACAGGGCCATTTGGGATGAACTATGACTACAACTATAAAGGTTATACTGGGCATGCTCATACACTTAGTAACAAAGGGCTTATTGGATGCACTGTCTCAAATTACACAAGGTGGCACTGGGTATGCTCATACACTTACTAGCACAGGGATGTTTGGGATGCACTCCCATTCTAACCACAGAAGGCCACAGTGTGCATGCCCAAACACTTACATGTACAGAACACATTGTAATGGACTCCTATTGTAAACACACAGGTTTACAGTTAGGTACATATTACCTGTCAGTATATATGCACATCATACTGGTTTACTACCTGATACCTGTATGTGGCCTGTAAATGAAATATCTGTGTCTGTGCTGTGTGATACACATGCATACATGTACATGAAGTACTGTCATATATATCTTACGTATACACATTCATGCATGATGTGACAGACAATAGGTTACCTGAGTCACACAGGCGGATGCTACCTACAGCATGTGTCACACACCTTGCTTCCCTGAAAGGCATACATTGATAGCAGGTTGTGGACAGTGGCATTATACGTGGAACAGTGGCATGTGCAAGCATAATGTGTGAGCCACCTTGTGTAATGGTACTGAGGTGCAGTAGTCAAGATGACCTCTCCTGGCTGTGTTAGTAGTTGTCATTATTAGCAGGACTGCTACCCTAAGTATATCTCGTTGGTCATATACACAAGTTCTGCTGCTGTCCATCACCTTACATGGGGCATTTGCTACAAAGCACATTAATGCCATGCGCAGTGATGTCATGGTATGGGTGACACCTGCTAGACCACAACAATGAGCCAATGTCCTGCTGTTATTTTGAGGTTGTCCAGTGTCTGTCATACCAGGCAGTCATGACCGAATGATGAGCCTTAACACAGAACACATGCATCCATGCTACACGTGTGGGGATAATACCTAGGTCACATTTACTCATATAGCCACATTCCAAGGCACATTTCCTACACAGATGTAACACCCTGACACCTACATGACAATTGTATTGGATGCTTATGCTAACCCATGCTAGATGTGTGGCTTTAATAATCCATTTGCTCAATGTAGAACCTACAATAGGGAATACTGACATCTGTGCAGTGAGGAACACCTGGCTGAAGGATCTGTAGTACACAATTGCACTACCACCATATAACTCAGATCCAGACATGCGGGCCATAACAGTGGTATGGACCATTCCAGGTTGTGGTTACACATATTTGTAAAGGCTACTCACATGTAAAGACCACTACTCTGACATAACACATCACAGATGAATCAGGTACAGGTGACAGTGGCAAATGCTGCATTCTAGATTGTATCCTCATATGCATCCACCACAATGTTCCCAGACTACCAACACACATCCATATGTGGTATGACATAGTATGGTAGACCACCAGATGACCCTCGATTGGTGGACTGTACCTAGGCCTGTATCAACTGTGCAAAGTACCCATGTACAGACACAGCTGTTTGTAACCAGCTCAGTTGTACTCATACCAGGGTCCCTCGGATGTTGTCAGCATAAACACGGTTGACTGTTCATAGGTTCATAGATTCATAGCTAGGTACTAGGCTATTAGCCCTAGGGCCTATATAAGCCTAGCCAAAAAGGTACCCTGGCTTTCCCCAGCCAAGAAAATAATTTTCCTGTGCCCTTGTCGAGCAGAGCCACAGAAGTGATTCCTGGGGTGAATTTCCTATTTCCCATCCAGTCATCAAGATTCTTCTTGAAGAGTGCTAATGAGGAGCTCTGTTTGACATAGATAGCTAGTCTGTTCAAGTGTATGGACAGTCTCTGAGACAGGAATCTATCCCTCCAGCATGTTTTGTTTATTGTGGGGACAAGGTTTAGGTCCCTAGAGTGTGTAGCTCGGAGGGACTGGGATTTCTTTAAGTGGAGCATGTCCAACAACTCTGGGTTTGACATAGCTTTGTATGTTAGGCAGAGATCGCCTCTGAGTAGGCGATATGCGACGGAGTAAAGCTGGAGCTTTTTGAGGTGGTCTGCATAGGGCATCTGTATGAGTCCAGTAATCCTCTTTGTGAGATATTTCTGTGGCCTTTCCAGTTGTTGTAGATGTCTTGTGAGGTACATACCAAAAGGGGTGTTGTACTCTATAATGGGTCTAATGAGTGATGAGTAGAGGGGAACAATGACCTCTTTTTTTTCTGGATGAGAAACCTTTGGTGATGAGGTGAGCCATGTAGAAGGATTTCCTGTGGCGATGTGATTATCAAAGGAGAGACTACTGTCCACTTGTGTCCCAAGGTCTCTTATCGCACTTTCGGCATTAAGTAGACTACCACTTATGTGACAGTTCATGGGTACAGAGTTTTTACCAAAGGGGATGACAATACACTTTTTGGCATTGCGCTTCAGGCCATGGCTTTGACACCAGGCATCTGTCTCAGTGAGGCCCTTTTGTAGTATGTCCACATCGTTAGGAGTTTTGATTATGGCTCCTAGTTTGCAGTCATCTGTAAACTTTGTTAGCCAAAGACCTTCTGTGTTAGCCTGTACATCGGAGAAGTAGATACCAAACAGGAGATGACCCAGGACTGAACCCTGTGGTACTCCACTTGTCACTGGTCTGAAGTCGGATTTGCAGTCTGCTACTTTCATAGAGTGGGTTCTGTCCGTGAGCCAGTTGACAACCCATCTTGTGACATAGGGATTTATACCTAGTTTAGTGAGCTTATCTATAATTCCAGAGTGGGGGATGGTGTTGAAAGCCTTGGTGAGATCTAGACAAGCTGTGTGAATCACCTTACCCTCATCTATGGCTTTGGTGACTGCTTCAAAGAAGTCAATCAGGTTTATGAGACACAATCTGCCTTTTACAAACCCTAACTGGGTAGGGTCCTGAGTTTGGAGATTACCAATGTCTTTGTTTATGAGTTCCATGATGATACATTCCATGATCTTGCAGATCAGGCTCATCATGTTAATAGGGCGGTAATTCCCAGGGTCCATCATGGCTCAAGCTTTATGGAGTGGGATAACCGTCGCTGTGCACCATTCAGTGGGCACAAAACCTGAGGTGAGGCTATGATTGAATATGGTACTTAGGTAGGGTGCCAGTTCATTCTGTAGTTCATGTAGAATGCAGCCTGTGATGTTGTCAGGTCCCATGGATGCTGTGTTCTTGGCTTTGGAGAATGTGTTTTTTACCTGTGCAGCCATGATTACAGGAACTTTACATTCTTCCAGTATAGAGATGGGCCCTCTGGAGAGTGAGAGGAGGGTAAAGTTAGCACTGAACCTATCTGCCAGTATGTTGGCAATATCAGTTGGTCCTGTATATTTAGTGCCATTGTGCTGTAACTCAGAGCAGATCTGAGTGTTGCCATTGAGATTCTTGACATAGCTATAGAATGCTTTGTGGTTGTCTTTAGAGTCAGTGGCAATTTTGTTTTTGTAACTAACTTTGGAGGATTTTATGAGGGATCTCAGCTTCTTACTGAGGTTGACCAGGGAGTTCCTGCAGTCATGGGATTTTACTCTTTTTTGCAACAGTTTCTTTCTTCTGTTGTAGAGTTTGTTTATGGCAGAAAACCACCAGATTGGCTTCCTTTTTTGGAGGATAGCATCTTGGTTCTATTAGGGATAGCATGATCCATGCACTCGTGTAAGTGCTTATAAAGTGCATTTGTGTAGGATTCAGCAGTCGTACCTCTACTGTCCATCTGCATGGGTGTCATGAAGTTTGCCACTTCTGTCTTAAGAAGTGTGAAGCTGGCTTTGGAGAAGTTTTTTTACGGTGGTTTCCCTAAATGGGGGAGGGAGCGGGATGTGGATGTCTAGGGTGATTACCATGTGGTCAGATCTGACCAATGAGGAATTGACCTCTGGTGTGGAACACCGGTTGCCCATGTTGGTAATGACCAGGTTTAGGATATTGCTGCCCCAGGTGGGGGTGTGAATAAGTTGATCCAAGGCATTGGAATTTAGGAATTCCAGAAAACGTTGAGCAAAAAAGTTGGTACATGAGTAGTTTTCCCAGTTAATGGTAGGGTAGTTGAAATCGCCCATTATTAGCATGTTGGGGTATACCCTAATACTTTCCAGTGTATCAAGAAATAAGGAGTGGGAATCCTAGGGCATGGTGGGGGGTCTGTAGCAAGCTACAATTTGGATTGTGGTCTTGCCCAGAGTTAGTTGCACATGGATAATCTCGGATGCATTATGCTGTGCAACTAGCCTGGAGGTGTGGCTATCCTTAATGAACATGGACACACCTCCACCTTTAGTGCTTCATTCTGTGTTAGCTGACCGAATGGTGTGGTATGAAATGTAGCTTGGTAATGCAGGGGTGCTCTCTGGAGCTTTGAACCAGGTCTCTGTCACTATACAGATGTCGATGATCTCCATTTTAAGGACTGCCTCAAGTGAGTGCATTTTGAGGATAGACTTCTAGCATTGAGTAGCATTACCCTCAGATATTTCTTGCTTGTACCTGTTACGGTGGTGAATTTGTCATTTGAACCTTGCCTAAAAAAGGCACTATAGGGGTGGCAAGAGCCAGTATCCAGAATCCTAAGGGTGACAGGTGCAGGCCATCTCTGGCAAAGCATCATGATCTGTCGATCATGTCATCCCAGGCAGACAAATACTGGATCCCCTTAAAAGTACACCAGAAGCTTAGCCTACTGTTGAAGTCAGTCATTTTGTCCTTGTACTGTGGTATCATTCTGGGTGATGGCAGGATGCTACTCAGGGTTAGGGTCATACCTGCCTGGGCTACAAGATCGGAGAGCTCCTCCATGTCTCTTTTCATATAGTCTAGGGTGGTACATCTCAGGTCATTCACACCAACATGGACAATGACAGTGTCATATTTGTACTTGTGGAGTTACTTGAGTGCATGCATTATGTGGCAGATCCTGGCACCTGACAGCTGACAGTAACTTTCTCCTTGTTTAGCCTGGTGAGTGGAACATCAGTGTGCCTGACTATACAGTCACCTATGACTAGAGTGTTAGGTACATTATGCCTTATGGGCTGTGGTTGAAAGGCACACTGGGTTTGTGGGCTATGTGTCATTTGGGTTGTGTTGGGGCATGGAGTTTGCTTGCGTTTCTGCTTCGGAGTTCCCTCATGCTTGGGCAGGATTTTATTGAGAGCCTCTGTGAATGTAGGTGTGTGTTTTGTGTTTCTATGTGTGTGTTTTGGTGGTGTAGGTTTTGAGGGACTATGTGATGAGTGCGGTGTGGTGCAAGTGTTTACCTTCTCTTCTTGACTGCCTAATCCAGTCTTGGGTAAAGAGAGTTTTGCTTCCAGTTTGGCTATATAAGTGCATCTCTCACAGGTTGTAGTGTTGGGTGGTAAGACAAGAGGGTTGTCTGTGTACATGAGGCAATTGCTGCATTGCCCCAAGATGCTCAGATTCATCAGGTAGACAGAAGAAATCACTGGGAGCTGACCCTTAGACATGCCTGGATAGGTGCTTATTTATTAAGTACTAAAAACTGCTTTCCTCTAGACAAGTGAGGAAAGTTGAGTGCTGTAGTAATTTGCAGCTTATTTAGTGCTTACAATGAGTTCTGAACAAGTGCTGAGTTCAAATAAACAGATTTGAGTGCTGAAACTAGAAAACTGTCTAGTTCTAAGAAACAAAATTAAGCTAGAAGGCTTCCCTCCAACACAGAAAGGTTTGGGGGCTCAGAAGCCCACAAACAGTCTAGACCACTTACAGGAAAGGCAGGAAACAAGCTTAAATTTTTTTCTTTCCCAGATGCTCGCTTTGTACACAGTAGGAGTGCCTGAAATCAGAATATGATCTCACTGCACTCAGTTGATTGAGCAAATGAGATGGGCCCAGAAAGAGTATCCAAACACAAATTTACAAGAGGGGTGGGCAATTTCAAAGCCACTAAGATTAACACCAAAACAAAACCAGGGAAGGTGGGTGGGAAACTTACTGAAAAAAAACAGTCAAAACTTCCAGTTCAGTTGATATTCAATGCAACACAAATGAATCAATTAAAATGCTGTATTTGAAAAAAAGTGCAGATAAAAGGTACTTAAATTCTCTTATATGTCCAGTTGAATACAGCGAGATCTTAGATGGCCAAAGCTCAGGTTTTAAGCAGAAAATATTCCAAATTGTACCACTTAAATAGGCAGTACCAGGATATCACAGAATGAGACTACCCCCAACTGCAATTACTGTCTATGCAGGATTCTAATAGGCAATACAATCTAGCAAGCTCTAACTGAAAAAACTGAGTCAAAACTTCCAATTCAGTTAATATTCAATGCAACACAAATAAATCATTATTTAAATAAATTCAATAAATATTATTTGAAAACAGTGCAGATAAAAGGTACTTAAATTCTCTTATTCATTCAGTTGAATACAGCTAGATCTTAACTGGCCAAAGCTCATGTTTTAAGCCTGTTCCTGTACACCAGTAAACAACACCCTCATGGTTCGATATGACATAACTGTACCTGCCCTGGATATGTACATCCCACACCCATACAACATAAATTACATTCCCATAGCTTTCGTTTACCTTTCTACATACAGGTGGTTACAGTCATTACACACATGCACATGGCAGATAGCATGCTAACAGTACATAAGGTTTGATATCTATGTTGACAGAGATAATATCCCCTCTCTAGTGGTCACCCATGACACCTATCATATCATACAACACCCCATGTGGCATGTATGTCTTTAGACTTGTCCACCTAATGAAATGCCTACAAACATACCTAAATAACAGGACCATAGGACCTACACAAGGCCTGTATTGACAGACTCAGGGAAATCCAACTCTGCTCTGTATGTTCCTGATTAGTCACAGGTGATATGTTCACAACATGTACAGCCATGTGTGGCCACAGCTCCTACATATACCCCATGTCAACAATTGTAAGCCATGCATGCTGTGTGCTGTCTGGACATTAGCCTTAATACCACAATAGCCAGTACATGCTGGGGTAAGATGTTAACAAGCCACAGACTTCGCACATGCTTGAATGAGTGTACTGCCTAGCTCTAACAGAGCACATTGCTGGCACTCTTCCAGTACACATGAGGTGTGTGTGGCAAATATGATGTGCTCACTGTTGACCATTACATTGCCCTGGCTTCAAAGTAATAGTTCGTAGGAGCATGACATGGAATAATGCTGTGTGTGTCACGCTGATATGTGCTTTTGTAATATATGTACACTTGGCTACTCAGTGAAAGTGGTTGTGTCCTATCAGTACATGAACACAACATCCATTATGGTTTAATGCTTGGCTATGTTTCAAACATGGTGTGGGGAGGGTGAGGAATGTATCCTCTTGACTTGCTAGTGCACGTACTGATGTAGACCACATAAGTGTACATGTATTACTGTTTGTGTAGATTCCATGTGTGTACAGTGTCTGATGTCTGAAGGTGACTGTTGTCTTAGTAGATCATGCTGTTGCAATACAGCCTCAACATTGCCAACTGTATATGGTGATATGGTCTAAGTACAGTAAGCCGTACATGAGGTATGGAGAGATGTTTGGTCATGACTACTAAGTGGTGGGGCTTCCTTGCAGATGAATGATTACTGAGGACAGCTCACTGGTTCATAGGTTCATAGGTTGGTACTGGGCTATCTGCCCGAAGGCATATATTAGCCCAGCCACATTGTGCGGTATTCACCGCCCCTTTAGTAGTTCCCTAGACCCTTGTACTAGCAGCTAGTACCCTTGGCCCCTATCTAGTAGTGCTGTTGATGTGATCCCTGGTGTGAACTTTCTGTTACCCATCCACTCATCAAGGTTCCTCTTGAAGAGTGATAGTGAGGGGCTCTGTCTTATGTAGATTGGGACCCTGTTCCATAGTAAGGGTATTACAACCAGTCCTACAATAACCTGTGTACCTTCTAACGTCAGGTTTTGCTAATTTAAGTGGAAGACAGACAATGTAGAATGGTGTAAGGGTGACACTGAAGGCAAACCTCATGACACCAGTAACAGTAATACCTCCCCTGTGCATATATTGTGCATATATCAGCACAGCTGTCAGGAAAGTGTCAGTAAGCATTGTACCCGATGCAATAGTGCTGTACTTCTGTGGTACCTATCATGCGATAAACTGATGTTTGATTCACAGCACTGGCATGTGTGGGTGTGAGTCTATATATGTCACGTATGGCTGGGAATACATCCCACATGTTATCACTCTCCTGAGCACTGTTGTTGACACTAGTACAGAGTGAAGTGTAGAAAGAAAGGCATAGGCAGGTGGTTAAACCTCATACATGTAAAGTGTCCATATGTGTGTAACATAGGTGTATATCTTTGTGAATGCTAGTGTGTGTGTGTGTGTGTGTGTGTGTGTGTGTGTGTGTGTGTGTGTGTGTGTGTGTGGCTGTCCATGTGTATGGCTGTCCGGTTCCTGGATTGAGGCTGTATTTTACCATAGTGAAATGTTAATGCCCCCTCCCCCCATCCACTCAAAGCAATCTAGCATCCCTGTTGATATCATCAATCGTAGATGGGAATACTAACTGCCTGTTAACATGTACTCCTTAAGGTGTGACCTGTTGTTAAATAGCCTACTGATGAACACCCCTCCCCACATACACTCACTGCACTGTAGTATCTTAGGCCATTCCAACTGCCTGTACTTGTGTAATCTCTGTGGTGCGTCTTGTAATTGCATAATACTATAATGATGATATGCACATAGGTAGGGGTTCTCATCCGAACACTGGCAACTGTGTCTGTGTGTCAGAGTGTGTGTTACTGTGTCTGTGAATCCCTGAGTGTGTGGGTGTGTCTGTGTTTGCATGCTGTCATGGCAGTGGGCATTACCACTTCCCAATGAAAAGCCACTATTTCCATTGGCCTTTACCCTTGTCTTCTGGCATACCACTCTTTTACCCACTCCGCACTCCAGGTAACTATACCTGTGATGTCACCCACTATGGATGTGATGTCTCTGAACACAGTAGCTTACTGCACAGCTATCATGCTCTTGGATCATTAGAACAGTAAACATAATTGAAACATGGGAGAATATAACTGTGATGTGGAAGCTACAATGTGCATGCAGGTATTGTCATACTGACCTGTGGGTAGTCAACATGTACATATGGGACTCCAGCAAACACCAACATCTCCCGGCACATGCAACTACACCTGAAAAAGGAAGGCAGAACATCAGGATCAACATGCTGTTAATGTTGTTACAGATGATACATACTGTCAAACGTACAAAATGCACTCTACAACTGCAATACATGGTATGTTTGCTGCCTGTCAACACTACACAACAACATTAATCTACAATTGTCTACCTAGTATGTTCACCCTGTGCGTCAGACCATATGAACATGTCCCTGCACCGATGGTGTGGATGACAGGGTTGCGGCACAGGCATCATCATATGCACAGGGTGATAATGTTTGCCAGAGGCCTAGGCTGTGCTATTGGATGACGTCATGCGTGTGTGTTAGGGCCTGTGATATCATTGGGCATGTATGGATGTTATGCGTATGTGTGTTGACATGCCCTACATTTATTTCCAGTGTGAGTATATGCATGCACACAGGTCTGGCATGTGGCTGGCCTACACAGGGGTAATATTGACAGCTGCAGACTGTACAAGGCAGGTTTACCAGTTCATGGCCACATGACCTGTGCCTGCCAGGGGTTGCATGGGCACTACCAGGCAGAGGTCCAGATTGGGTACCATCTGATGACACATGTAGACTGGATTCGTGTCCCTGTGGGTCCATCCAAGACCACGTGCTCATGGCTTGCTGTGTCCTGGTGTGGAAGGCACAGCACCAGCTGCACTGCTGCTCCTACTACCGCCACCATGGGAGTGGGCATGTGCTGTAGCATGTTCACATAGACCTACAACAGGTGATGTAGCTGACCTACATCCATGTGCCCGATGCCTCACTCCCATCAGATGTTCCAGCACAGATATTCCATGCTCGATGATTGACATGCCATGGTCAAGGACTCCCACCATGTCACCCAATCATCTATCCAACACAACTGCAAGATGATGGTGAGCATTTACAAGTGCCTGGATGCTGTCAGTTAATGAATGGACAGTAGCCCTCTGATGCCTCAGACCTTCTCTGTTGTGCCATTCAGCACATGCCTATGCCTCCATTATAGCCTGAAACATGTGTCTGGTGACTCCAGCTGATGTGCTTGGTCTCGCAGGGGCATGTTGGCCAGTGGTCCTCATACAAGCAATGCTGGGCACATGCCTGTGTGGGACATCACCAGTCTGTTGACTGGGATCATGGTGTGCAGGCACACCTTCCATAGTCACCGCACTTCCCTGTTCCATGCTACCACCCACCAACTGTCCTTCCTCTATGGTTGATGGTGATGGTGTATGTGCAGGCAGGGGAACTGTGTGCAAGTCTGTGGGGACACTAACATCAGGTGGACCACAGGAGGGCAATGCACCTACATCAACAACAGTGAGGGGAAGACAACAACTGTATATTACAAGTTATACCAGACACACACACACACACACACACACACACAGACAGACAGACACAGACAGACACAGGCAGACAGACAGACACACACATGGACAGACACACACACAGACAGACACACACACACAGACAGACACACAGACAGAGACACACACACAAAGATATACAGACACACACACACACACACACACACACACACACACACACACACACACATACACACACACAGACAGACACACAGGCAGACAGACACACAGACACACAGACAGACCGACCCACACACAGAGACACACACACACACACACACACAGACATACAGACATACAGACAGACAGACAGACACAGACAGAAAGACAGACACACACAGACAGACACACAGACAGACACACACTGACACACATGCAGGCGATATGGCAGGTGGCAATCAGCTTAGACAATTATAGTTTTAGCTTAGGCAATTATAGTGGTACTTATACATCCCTGAGTTGCACACAACAGCATGCATGTGTTATAGCAGAAGGCATGCACCGTACATAATTATAGTGGTGGTTAGCATACATACCTGTATTGCACCATTTGTGTAAGTAGCCTATGCCCCATACCTGCAACACAATGCATGCACTTTGCACCATTGCACTGCACTGCCATGGTGTGTGCAACATACACCACATGTTAACAGACCATCACTGATCTTTGTACATCTGCCACTGATGCTCTGTGTTGGCCACTAATGCTATGTGTGAGGACATGAGCTGTAGGGTATGTTGACTGCATACTATGTTTGCTTGAGCCCTAGCTTGCATATCTTCCCCAAAGCAGTGCATGTCTGTTCATCATTATTCCACCTACCCCTGTGCTGAGTGCAGACATTGTGCATGTGGCTGTACACACCTTTGACATCCCTACTTTGGAATGGTGCCACAGACCAGCACAGGTTTACAGTACACCGGCCTGCTGTGTAGCACATAACCTTGCCAGTCACATGTAGCATGACATGTCTTCTGCTGACATGTTGAATGACATGCATACATGAGTAACACAATGGTGTCCTTTCCAATCTACAGTACGGTAATGGTGTCTCAGTGCAGGGACGTGTTATACTAACGCGGGCCATCAGCTGATGCAATGTTGTCTGTCCACCCTACAAATATGCAGGGACATACTGCACATTGATCTGATGTGCGTAGCCTTTGCAGGGCATCATGTGGCTTCACAATTGCTATGCAGTGTGAGCTGCGGACTATATTCACATACAATACATATCTAATGTGGAATGTGACCCATGTCAACGAGGTGTATACACAATAAACCCTAATGTGGAATGTGTGACACAGGTCACAGAAGGGTATACAGCTGACACCCCTGCACATCTGCAACCATAATACTGATACCTGGCAACTATGCCCACACAGGGCTAACTTACACGTACTCTATGTCCCACATGCCATCTGTGTACCTCACACACATGAGGAGCAGGCATGACAATGATGTCTGACATCAGCAAGGTGAATGTACTGTATCTGTGGCTTGATGTGGATGTATGTGTATATTGTGCAACACATGCATGTATTTGGATACTGTATAGGTGAATGCTTCCATGTCGTGACACACTCCAGATGTTTAAGACATGTTATGAGGTGGTTATATGTTATGCCTACACAAGCTGTGCACAGGCCTGTATGACATTAAGTGTTTCACATCCGCAGTATCACCATTGCACAAAGGCCATACTTGTACTGTGTCGAGCCAATGTACAACAGGGTGTACACACATGTACATCACTTCTACTGTGTGTGTTGCTTCATGTCTCTGGCCATCCTCCATGGCCATGTGTACACATGTTCAGTCCAATGGTTGTGATGGCCATCTTATTTCACATGTAAGTGTTATCCCACATGACATACACCCGTAGATGTCATATGCCCCACTGAGGACAGGGTTATGCAGACAAAGGGTGGTATGTATGGGATGTGAGACATGTTTTGCAGGATAGTTGAGCAGTGTTGTAGTCAGCCCACTACATGTCATGGACATATCCGATAGCACATGACATTGTGTGACATTCATAGCAAGGGTATACTCCACAAGGGTGTATCCTGTGGGCTGGGAATACTCCAGCTTCAACACATTTAGTGTGTATACACACATATGCTCTCTGTACAGTACAGTTTGTATTCCCAACATGTGTTATGCTGATATGTGGTACTTGTCCCTACAGTGGAACACACCTCCACCATTGTATTCACTGTTGTCCACACATCTGGCAATGACAGTTTGGAAGGTTTAGTGTAGGTGTTTCATAAAGTATTCAATTGTTTTACATAGGTAAATAGTGTGATGCAGTGCAGGTCTGACCAGTGTTCATTAACAGGACCACCATACATTATGTGTACATGTGTTGTGGCAGATATCATGCTATTAATATGTTCCATGCATTATCAGGTCTGGTAAATAATAACAATCTCACCTGATAAAGGCTGCTGTCGCTGCAAAATGCCAGAGGTACCTAAACAGGGGTGCCACAGCAGTAAGATCATTATCCACACCTGTGTGATAGCTACAGGGTGCAATGTCCATGTTAGCACATAAGCCAGTTCAATACACTATACTATGGAGTATGCACATCTGTGCATACATAGAATAGCAGACTATAACATGTGGCATGTGTACATACATGCCTTGCATATGATGTTACTTTACATATTGTACAGTAACACATGTAACTATGTGCTATATAGTTGTGTTTTATGTGCAGTAGTGACTTACACGACAACTCCAGACTCGGTGGTTGAGAGACACCCACCTCCACAATACCAGCTAAAGCTTGCGGATGGAGGTCTTCAGGTGTCCCCAGTTTGGCCAGTAGCCCTCGGTACGTGTGAGTGGGGTCTGGGTGATTGGCCCCCCACCTGCTGCACCTTGTTCCCTGGCAATTGCATTAGCACGCTGTTTCGCCCATCTTATCAGGTCAGGGCAGTGTCGGCACACCTGCTGATAGGTACGATTGTGACCGCCAACATCATTTACGCTCTGCAGAGTTCCTCCCACAGGGCATCCCGCTGCTGTGCATCCTGTGGCATATGGCTGAAGAGCATTGTGTAGTTGTCGAGGAGGTATGGGATGAGGACCTCATCCTCCAAGTGGCTGTACGGTGGCAGTCTGCTACTTGGCATACCTGGAAGACATAAAAATGGGGACAGGTCATAGTAACTAAAAGTACAGCAGTACAGCTGAACATACATGTGTGCCATATTTATTAAGATTACAAATATGTCTTTGTAAATCTACATGACACTAACACCACTGACATGTATAGGTCACACACATTTGATGCCTACTATTGATCTGATGTTATCACCATATATGTGTGTGTCATGTAATGACATTGCTCATACACCATGTGGGTGTTGTCTTGACATGGGCATGTCTGTCTGCCTGTAGTGGTGTCTTTATCTATCAGCACATACCTGGATGTGTTCACATTAATGCAACCAACCTTAATGTTGTGTATATGCCACATATATAGTCATACATAGCCATTAGGGACATGACCTGTGACCCTGCAGACTTGCAAGCATGTATGTGTTTTGCCATATAAATCTACATGGCACTGTACAGCTGTGTAGCATCCATGTATTGCCTGTGTTGCACATGTGTAACAAATGAGACAATAGCTAGCCTGTTGCTATTTGCAGGGTTGGATATCAACTATAGCATGTATGGTCATAGTGATCTAGTAGACTATATGCCCTGGGCCATTTATGAGCCTAGGCAGACAGGTTACCTAGCTGTAGGCAACAGACAGGTAAGTTTCAGTGGACAGTTCAAGCAGTGCCAAAGAACTGATACACATGGTTATTGATATATTTGGCATGCGGTCATCACACCATGTCACAGAGAGGGACAATGTGCAGCTTTACTGGACAGGGATGCATAGTATGACAAGAGTGTATGGGACAGGGATCTGTCAGGCATGTTGTGATCCTTGTACTAGAAAGGTGGATGTCCATGATTTAGGTGTTTATTTGGGATCAGGATGTGCTAAGTGTAGAATGTCCAACACCTCTGTGTTGGACATGGCTTTATTCAGAGTAGGATGCATGCTACATAGTGCAGCTAGGGATTGTGAAGGGCAGTGTAGGCCATCTACACATGGGCAATAACCCTTAAAGAAAATATGTAATCTATTATGGATCATATGGGTGTTGCGTATGGCTGAGCAGTTATCTCTATATTCTTGGATGGCACCCTATCATGATTAGGGGTGCCACATACGACTACCTGTCTTTTGTGGTGATGTAACTATCAAAGATAAGAACTGTCCAGCTGCATCCCATACACACAGTTGTCATTATGTGGACCGCTGCCTAGGAGGAGTTAATGGGTACAGGGTTTGTTACACAGGGGATGACAATGCAATACTTAGCTGTCAGATTGTGGCCATATATCACACACCACACATCTGAAACACTAAGGCCCTTATGTATGTTAAATGCAGCACACAATGAGTCAACTATTGCTCCTAGTTCATAGTCATTTGCAAATATCAATAGGCTGATGCCTTCTGTATTATTCTATGTGGTATAGATAACAAAGCGGGGGAGTACTAGGAATGACCCCTGTATTACTGTGTATTTGTCAGACACCTTCTGTAGTGTGGGTTCTGCCAGCAGTCCAGTTGCCAACCATTCCTGTGACATAGGAATATACACCTAGTTTACTGAGTGTAGCTGGAACACAGTATGGGGGATGGTGTCCTATGACCTGGCAAGGTCATGACATGCAGTGTGAATCAACCCTACTGTCATCTACATCTGTACCGAGTACATCAATTACGCTGACCATGGTTCATGGCCATACAGACCAGGCTCAGCAGGGCAGTTGTGCACTATGTTCCATTATCAATGGTGTATCCCCCTTTGTGTGGTGTGATAACTGTTACTGTGCACCTTTCGGTGTGTACACAGCCTGACATGGAGCTATGACTGAACATGATGTGTATGTGGATAGCTGAATGTTCTTACATTTGTGTAGGATACACCCTGGGATGTTGACAGGTCCCATGAAAGCTGTATGTATGGCTTTAGAGAGTGCAGCTTGTACCTGCATAGTCATTAGTACTGGGGCGCTGTAGGGTACATGGATATATTACTAAGTGTACCTGTTGGTGTTGGGGGGAGGTGGGAGTGGGTTTAGGTTTTCCATGACCCTATCTGGTTGAACAGGTGCTATTTCTGTAGGTGCAGTACTTCCCATGCCATAGTGCTGTGCAGCATGACAGGTCTTGTCGATGCCATTACGATTAATGATACAGCTATAGAATGCTCTGTGCTTGGCCTCATAATATGTCACTGATTAGTTTCACAGTAGCTTTGTGTGGTTTTATATGGTGTATCTGCATCTTACTGAGGCTGACCAGGGATCACCTACACTCATGTGTGTTCACTATTGCAATAGTTACTACCTTCTGTGGTACAGTTTAATGCATGGTACCACCAGTTTGCCTACTTGTATGTGTTGGGTTGAATCCTGGTTCTGTTTCAATGGCACAATCACTGCACACATGTGACTGCTTAAGGTTCATTTGTGTAGGATTCATTATTTGCACATGCATTGTCCATCTGCATGGGTGCCATGGCACTCACCACTCTGCTCTTAGGAAACATAACATTGGCATTGGATACTAACTATGTGTATCATACTGTTAGCCCTGCTTGTGTGACTACTGTGATCCAGGTCAGTGGGGTCGATGGAATCCAACATGCATTGACTGCAGGTGTTGGTACATGAGGAGTCTTCCAAGTTCATACTGGAATAGTTGAGAGTAGCCATTATTATGGTTCTGTCTCAGACCTAATCTTCCCCATTACAGCACATTATGACAGTTGGGAAGTCCGCAGCCTGGTGGGTGATCTGTCTCAAGGTGCATTTTGAATTCCACTTTGGCACAAAGGTAGTAGCTCAGCATAATGCAAATGATGTTATGCAAGTGCAATTACCGTGGGGGTGTACATATCCTTCAGGAATATGGACACACCTGCAGCCCATGTGTTCCAATAAAGGATAATGGGCAAAATGTGAGGTATGTGTTATGACATGGTCATGCAGGTGTGCTCTCCGGAGCGTTGAAACATGTCTCAGCCACTGCACCGTGTTAAGGATTGACATATGTGTGTCCGTATAGTGTTTCTGACATGTATCATCGTGTAGCGAGACCGGAGTTTATTGCTTGGCTGTCCCTGTAACAGCAGTGGACCCTCACCTGAACCATGCATGATGAAGGTGCTATAGGTGAAGCATGAGCCCTAGGCAGTATCCAGCTTCCCAGGGGTGACAGGTGCAGGCACTGTCTGGCAAAGCATCATGGTCTGTCAACCATGTTATCCCAGGACGACAGATACTGGATACCATGTGACATGCACCACAACAGTAGACAATTGTGGAATACAATTCTTTTGTCCCTGTACTGCAGTATCATTCTGGCTAATGGCAGAGTGCTACCCAGGCCTTGGGACATACCTGCATGGGCTACAAGACCTGACAGTTCCTACATGTGTTTCCATGCAGTCCAGGCTACTGCATCACAGGTCCTGCATAACAACATGGAATATGCCAGAGCCATGTTTATAGTTCAAAAGGTGGTCTGAGTGTATGAGTATGTGGCTAATCATGGCAGACAGGCAGCTGACCGTATGTATGCCCTCATATAGGTTGGTGTGTACCATAGTGCTAGAGTTTGCATTCAAAAATGAGTACTGTTGTGCATGTTTCCAGTCATGTGTTCAGAGGTGTGGAGTACAATTATGCAAACTATGTCATACAGATTGTGCATTTCAGTGTCAGTCTCATCCTGCTTGGGGGGTCACTTGTATAGCT
>NC_056741.1:1540096875-1540101875 GCF_019279795.1 Protopterus annectens | reverse complement strand
ACTATGCAGATGCTGTAACTATTACACTGTTGACATTAACGTTGCTTCCACCTATTTCCTATTTAGATGATTTCTATGTGTAAACTAGGCTAAGAAAAGGGTGGGAGTCCCCAAACTCAGTGAGCTTCACGTACTCTGTAAATAACAACATATAACAAATGTACTATGAAACACTACACTACATTCCTAATTACATTAGGCATAGCCCCTCACTGACACACTTTTGTTGTGTGAATGGGTAACAAACTATACACCCCTGGGATCATGTGTCCTGGAACCATACAGCCAGGAGATGGGGGAGCCAGTCCAGTTTGATAGCTGCAAAACCTTTTGGAGGAATTGAATGATGTTGAATTGCCGCATTAACATGCCCTCTTTAGATCACTAAGTGCCCCTATCACCCTCCACAACCCCAGTCTTCAACAGCTTCCAGCAACTCTGCCTGGAATTGCTTCATTGGCTATGCTTGACAGAGGCTCAGTTACTTCATCAATGGTGCAGGGAAGGCCAACGCACTGTTGCTATGCTTCTAATTGCCCTTGGGCAGATAGGTAGTAGGCTATCTGTGAACCTGTAACGTGCAGGCCATCACAGCCATATTATGTGAATTAACAGACCTTCAGATCTCAATATACAGTGAGAACTCACCATGTAGTCAGGAAACAGTTGAGTACAGCAAGAACATACAGAACACTGATACATAGTCACTCCAAAAGCCTATCTTGGAAGCTAGAAGACATGTATAGGTTTAAGGCTTTCTATTGCTTACCAGTAGGTTACCTACAGGGGAGATGAAAAACAAGCACAGGTGGGGAACATGCATGCAATGATACCATACCGGCCTATGTGTCAGCCTTACTGGCCAAGGCTATTGGCGCCCCCATGGTGCCTTATTTAGAAGAGTCTCGAAGGTGAATACCAGCTCCATAAACAGCACAATAGCAGATTCAATGAGGATTATGCTACTCAACACCAGGGGTTGTGATCACAACATGCATGTGCTCACAGCACTCCTCAGGATGGACAACATCAACATCTGTGCATTAACTGAAATCTGTCTTAAGGCTCCTGAGAGCACACCAGCACTACCAGACTACAACCCATTCCACACATTTCAGCCACAGAACATGGACTGACAGACATGGAGAGGCTATATCCATATTCATCAGGGATACCTACACCTCCAGGTTAGTGGGGCAGCATGATACCTCTGTGATCATCCATGTGCATCTAATATCAGCCACAACTGCAGTGAGGAATGTGGCCTGCTACAGATCACCCTCCATGACCCAAGACCTCCACTCCACCTACCTGGAGATAGTGGAGAACACGACCATCCTAACGCACACCCTGGCATTGGTTGATGTCAACTACCATACCATTAACTGGGAAACGTACTCCGGTACTCACTTCCAGGACCAGTCCTTCCTGGAATGTATCACCTCATATGCCCTGTATCAGGTGGTAACCTCCCTAATGTGTGGTGGAAACTACTAGATGTGGTCATCACCAACATGGGTAACAGGTGCACCACAGCAGAGGTTAACCGGTCACTGGTTAGATATGATCACGAACTATTCACTTTTTCTACACCCTAGCATCTCCCCCACCCATGACTACCACAGTGCATATCTTTCCTACATCTAAATTTACACTACTAGTGACAGGGGTGGGGGGTTTCACAGCCCCTACACTAAGGGGAAACACTGCTCATGATACAGACAGATTTACAAATGCAGTTTATATGCACCTACATGGATGTATGGATCGTGCCATCACTGGTAAACCAAGACTCACTCCTCCTAGACAAGGACACTGATCTGGTGGACCTCCGCAATAAACAGGCTATACTACAGAAGTAGGACAGTGTTCCAGACACACAACCAATCCCACGAAGGGCAGACATCCATGACCACTGTTAGTATGATACGTAGGTCCCTCATGACATCATCCAAGGCTAACATCAGCAAAAGAATAAGCAAGGATTCGAAAGATAATCACAAAGCCTTCTTTGGCTATGTCAAGGATCTACATGGTGACACACAGATTTGCACTGTGCTGGTGAAATATAGCACAAAATATGCTAAACCTACTGATATCACCAACATCCTTGCAGATACATTTGGTGTATACTTAACCCTTAATGATCCCACAACACTATTCAAAAGGTACAGTATCCCAACCATCAGAGGCACACAGGTGGAAATGGCCCTCTATAACAGCAGAACACAGCGTCAATGGAGGCAGATGTTGACCCAGACTGCATCTTGCAAACTGTACAAGACAACCTGCCCCCCACCTAATTAAGCATTCCTACCTCAGCCTCTCCACAGGCTACATGCCCATACAATGGTGCATGGCAACAGTTATTCCACTCCATCAAGGTGAAATCACAACTGACCATGGTAACTACCACCCCATAAGCCTGACTAGCCTGGTCTGCAATGGTATGGTTCACATCCTCATGGCACTCATTAACAATGACATTTGTAACCTTCGAACATGTGACCCAAGCCAGGTCAGCTTGGTTGGGTGCAGTTCATGCCTACTGAACCTGTTTGATGACTTACATACAGTCACTAAGACATTAGATGAAGGGGGAGGTGGTTCACACATACTACCTGGATCTCACCAAGGCTTTTGACACCATGCCCCACTCAGGTATTATTGATAAACACACCAGCCTGTACATTCACCCATACATCAAAGGTTGGGTTTCCAATGGGCTTACACACAGAACCCACATGGTACAATTAGTGATCTTCAGGTCCAACTCTTGAACATTTATGACTGGTGTCGCAGAGGTCTCAGTCCTGGGAGCCCTACTGTTTGCCATATACATCTCAGATGTACAGGTAAACACAGGTGGACTACGGCAGACCATGTTTGGCAATGACTGCAAACTGGGAGCCATGACTGATAGTCCAACTAACATGGACATCCTTCAAGGGGCCTCACAGAGAATGTCACAGGCTGCCAATGACATGGCCTCCAGCCAAGTGCCACTAACTGCATGGTCATTCCATTGTGGAACTGGCACCCACATATTAACACATGAGCAGCAGCCACTTTAATACAGATGAGGTAATGGGGTATCTGGGGACTAAGGTAGATAGTGATCTCCCCTTTGACATTCATATCTCCACAGTAGTTAGGACATCCTTCTATGTAGGCCATCTGATTACTAAAGAATTCCCATCTAGACATATTGGGGTTATAGTTCCCCTTTACTCATCACTCATCAGTCCCATCATAAGGTATAATAACCCATGTGGGATGTACCTCAGAGGACACGTCCAACAGCTGGGGGGTCCATTGAATGTACCTCACCAAGGGGAATACTGGCCTCCAACATATGGTCTATGCAGCCGGACTGAAAAACTCCTGCTTTACTCAGTGGCATCTCGTTTACCCAGAGATGATCCCTGCTGGCCAAAACAGCCATGTCGAACTCAGGCTTGATGGATATGCTCCACCTATGGGAATCCATGTCACAGTGAGCCACACACTGTAGTGAGCTGACCTTGCCACAACAATTACCGGAGGATGCTGGGGAGACAGCGTCCTGTCACAGACACTCCCCATACTTTGGAACAACGTCCCAGACTACATCATACAGAGCCCCTCACTAACACTCTACAAGAGAAACCTTGAAGAGTGGATGGGGAACAGTAGATGCACCCCAGGGATCCCATAATTGGCTCTGCTCCACAGAGGGACAGTTAATGAATCAATGGGGTGGCAAAAGCTGACACATTTTGGCTGTCCTTATGAATGGCCTCTAGCAGTTGGCCAAGTACCTACCTATGAATCTATAGATACAGTATCTGCATATGCTAATAGCTTAATTTACTGTTCAGATGTTGACTTACCCTGTGCCAATGGCTGTTGTGTGTGCAATAGTTGAGGGCTGCCTATGTTGGATGCACACAGTAGACTGCCTATACATGACAATTTACAGGTGCGTGTGCCATCCATTTTTACTGTGTGTACAGGAGGAGAAAGGTGTCAGTTCCTAGGTGCCTACACTGTGAGTGTGTGTACTATATGTTCCCTCTTTGCCAAGGCAAGGGCATAAAGGGCATGCCTCCGTCTGCCTACTGGGGCTGGCTCAGGGTGTTCATGATCTGAGTACCTCTGTGCCTGTGGGGCCCTTGGCAATGGTGGTGGGCTGTGAGGGCCTTCATCATTCTGTCCCTGTTGCAGCTGTTTCCACAGGACCATATTGTGTAGCATGGCACACACTATGAAGATGTGGGCACATGTGCCTGGAGAGTACTGCAAGGCTCCACCAGATATGTCCAAACAATGGAACTATGATTTCAGCATCCCAGACTCAAGCTCTATGATGATTCTGGTTTGTGCATGTGCCTCATTATGGTGTTCCTGCATGGGTGTGTGTGCATTTCTGATGGGAGTCATCATCCACTGTTCCAGTGCATAGCCAGCATCCCCCACCAGGTGGCCATTTGGGATGTACCCCTGGCAAATAACCGATACAGCTGTGAGGCATGCCAGATGTGGGAGTCATGATAGCTTCCAGGGCTGCCAGCACACACATCCATGATAATACCCTGGGCATTGCACATGATCTGGCAGTTGATGGAGGGGTATCCCTTGTGGTTTATGTAGTGCCTACCCTACTCACTGGATGGTGACTTGATGTGTATGTGCATGCACTCTATTGCACCCAGTACCTCCAGGTGTTCTGCCACATGGTGGAAGAGACGTATATTGCTGGCCAACTCCTCCTGCACTCGGGGGATGTATATGTGCTCATTGTCATGTGGTAACATGGCATCCAGGAACTGGTGTAGTACCCTGCATGCTGATGCCTGTGAGATCCCCATGATATCCCCAGTTGGTCTTTGAAAGGTACCTGTAGCTAGTATTCTCAGGCTTACACATACCTTCATATCCACTGGGATGGGTTCCCCTCTGTTTGTTCTTGCTCTATGGCGTGGCCGGCACAGCTCTACAAGTTGCTGTAGGGTGTCCCT
>NC_056741.1:1540011875-1540091875 GCF_019279795.1 Protopterus annectens | reverse complement strand
ACTGGCTAAGCATATGATGATAGTTAGCTGACTGTCATTAAGGCTGTTAGGTCCCTGCACAGCTTCTGATATAGTTATTACCTTGTAGTTGCCTACTCGTACAGGAGGGGGAATGATCTTAAGTGATAAACACTGGGGAAATGCAGACAATAGTGTGCTCTCTGCTCATTACTTTGAAGAGGCCAAGACTCTGGGATTCTACCATTAGTGAGGATTCAAGGATAAACAATTTGTTAGTAAGTCAGTGTCATTCAAGGGGGAATCCTGTTTTTGTCTACATGAGATGGAAATTAATAGACCTTTGTGCTTTGATGGGTTACATCTTAAAGGCTTTGTTTATCACATTCTGTATAAAAGATTTTCTACCCTCATAGTGAGTTTTTTTAGACAGAGTTTACCTAATGGACATCATAACCTAATACATTCCAGTTGGAATTATATCAAAGTAGCAATGCTGGATGCCAGAAACATAAACAACATAATCTCTGAACTACAGACCTTCTTAATCCTCAAAGATGTGAGCATATTGCATAAACTTGGTTGTATTCAATGATATAATTCTTAAAGGTACAATGCCTATTATGCATTAAGATCCTTCTGCAGTATCTGCATTTTTAGTAACTCTATTGTTTCACATCAGATTTCATATGACAGAAATCTAGAAATGGTTGAGGTCCTAGTACTAATTATCACATTACAGCCAATTACAGATTCCCATCTGTGACCCCCCCTACAGAGCATGAATTTATAAATCATTCAGACGCTAAAAAGATGCTATAAACTTAAATGATATGTTGTAAATTTGGGTGGTGATTAGTTAGGCAAATTATGACAGGGATAAAGGGTAACATTGTATAAGAGGGGAGTAGGAATATTTCCAAAGGCTTTAAGGCTATATAGTCTCTGAGATGTGTCATGTTTGACCACTGACATAAATAACAATGTGGTGAAAGGATGGTTTGAGGTCATCTATAGATTGAAGAAGGTGATAAAATAATATAATTAAGTAATGCTTCTTGTTATAAAACTGTAGGTAATGACCAGGATTATCTAAAAAAAAGTTTAAAACTGCACGTTAACTCATAACGAGATACACATAAATCTCCAGTCAGCTATGTTGCAGGCTTTTCAGAAATTAGACAAAAAGGCAGCTGTTGAATTTAAATCTTTTCCTGCCATGTACTATATATTTACTTACAACCAGACAATTTCCATACCACCTACCCTTCTATAGTTTCCATTCTGTAAGTCAAATATAAGCATAAATGTTTGTATGAAATATTGAAAGAGGCATTACTCGGTAATTGCCTAATAGCAATCAATGTTGCATGGCTTAAGAAATAAAATTTTGCCAGGTTTGAATAGCCCAGAATACAATTACTATAGTCACCTTAATTTAATAATTCTAATAAAGGAGAGTGGCTCCATTCTGAAAGCATTTCTGAAGTCAGGTGAGCACCATTCAGGTACTCTGCCTGAAAATATAGCAATAGTAGCTGCCAGAACCTCACTTTTCAATACAGGTATATTTAATTTTGTTACTTTAATAGGTTTTACCTTTGTTAAATGTATAAATGTCTCTTCTCGAAAATAAAAGCGTATATTTGCAACTATCCCTATCATTACATATTACCTAACATATAATTTAAGTTGCATTTTTCCCTTACAACTTTGTGATTGTTAACCCGTTTTTCATTATAATCCTCTGTCATCTTTAATGGCCATAACTGGTATTTTATATTCTTTTCATTCAAGTAATAATCATGAGTCATAAGTGAAGTTACTCCCCTGCCCAATAAAGAAAAGTAGGCCTTTATAATTTTTCATGAGTGCTACTAAATTAAAGTGTTTTGATATTTTATATTAAGGTCACTACTGGTACAGCCCCTTTTTTGAAGTCCCTTTCTAAATACCTTAGTTTATCTGACACTTTGGATAATTTTCCTGGTCCATTTAATGAGGCTAATATTTAGCAGAAGCATTTTTGCTTTAACGTAATAGCAATGACTGATTTCTAATGTCATTCCCAACATCGGATGGCTGAAACTCTTAAGTAACTTCATACGATATTATATTCTGATAATAAAGGATGAAATTTCCTGGACCGCTGTATGAAGGGATGTGTTATAGCTATTAAGTCTAGTACTAGATCAAACAGTAAGTCTAATAAGCATATACTGTAACCATTTGAAAAATCATATTTCTATCAATAAGCCAGTAATCAAGTCTGCTGGCGACATTAGTTAGCATAGCTAAATTATGCAATTAGATTCTGTGTAGTGAAAAGTTTAGCACATCTTCTGAATCAAATTCCTCTAAGCCCGTATTCGGAGCTAGAGACACCTAAAATACTGTAATGTTATTCAGTGGTATTCTGTCTTTGTTTGGAACCAGAAATGGAGTGAAATAACCTCTGCCAATGATAATAGCATAATTATCCATGTTAATCATGCTTAGAATATACCAAAGTGTATAGAAAGGGATTCAGTTATCGATGTTTCCAGCAAAATCTTGCAATATTTTCTGACCTCCCTCATTACTTTTCCAGGAGATTATTTCATGTCGCTTTTGTGATTTATGGACCATTATAACATCATTTACACTTTCAGGTACTAAAAGACATATCTAAATAAGTATATTTCAATTTAATGTTCTGTAAAAAATGCAAGTGCATTGTGTTTCTGTAAAAATTTAATGTCGGCTTTAGTTTTAATTGAGTTAGACAGTCACTCCTTGACTACACACAGTAAAGCAGTATCATTAGACTTTGACATATGATTAGATACAAAAACCTCACAATGACATGCTATTGAATATTCATAACAGAAATTCTGTCACTGTAATATTTTCAGACCCTTACATAGAAATTATCAATAATTTAATCATAATTACTCACTGTATGTAAAAAATAGATAAATCATATGATTTCAGATGCAAGACACCCAATAAACACAAAAAGAAAGATGCAATCCTCACTGCAGTAAGATTCTAACATTAGCAGTTCCCATTTGTAAATAACCCAGATGATTACTACAGCTATTCTGATATTAGAAGTTCAAAACAGAAGTCATATTTCAGTTCAGCATCCAAAATTAAAGACTGCATTATTTGATATCCTAGCAAAAACAATACATACACAACTCCTGTGTAATAGAAATATTTGCAGAAAAAACTTCAAAAACAAAATTAGCCCCGAGGGGGGTGCTACAGGAAACAAACACCAGTGATAGGAGCTGGTTGATGAGTGCTTTTGTTTGGTTTTATTACTACGAACTTCTTCAGAGCGATACATTAAATTAAAATGCTTTGCTGATTAAATAGCATTAGGAATACACACAATTGTACAAATGAGGTATAGAATACAGAGTTTTGATAGGGTAACCAGCTGCCAAACAGGCAAGCAAACATGCAACAACTGTGTAGTATGCCCCTTCATCTACACAGGCTTCACTTTCCAACACATCAACCGAGTTTTTAACCTCGAAGGCACCTACAACTGACAATCTGCTTTTGTAGTTCATGCTGTCATCTACGAGACCTGCGGCTCCTTCCACATAGGGAAGACCGCTCGCAAGCTCTCAGATAGAGCCAAAGAACACCTCGGGGCAGTCCACAAGAAAGATCAAAGCAATGCACTAGGCAGACACAGCTCCCTCTGCCCCAACTTCAGCAAATTTAAGTTTTTTGTACTCAAACAATTACAAGAATTCTACGGTGATTGTGAAACCTTACTCGAAGTAAAAGAATTAAAATGGAAACTCCTCCTCAATGTTGAAACGGCACCTGGACTTAACAAAAATATCAATGTAAAATGTGCACTAAAATGGTTGGGCTGATAGTACTTCTAAACACGCCCAAACATATACTCTGCACATTCCCATTGGTTATCTTGTCCTCTTCTTGCATTAGTCCATTTAGACAGTCTCTTTACACTATTACCCTATCAAAACTCTGTATTCTACACCTCATTTGTACAATTGTGTGCATTCCTAATGCTGTTTAAGCAGCAAAGTATTTTAATTTAATGTATCCCTCTGAAGAAGTTCGTATTAACAAAACTGAATGAAAGCACTCAGCAACCAGCTCCTGTCTCTGTAGCACCCCCCTCGGGGCAAATTTTGTTTTTGAGGTTTTTTTCTGCATTTTAATAATGTTTCTTCACATTTCTACTAGTCGGTTTTGTTGTAATAGAAATATCTGTCAGTCCTTATCTGATCAAGTCCTGGAATGATGTTCATGTAGTGTAACCTGCATCTATAAAACTGCATCTGTTAGAGAAAAACTAATTTAATAATTATAGTGATAATGTAACAGCATAATGCACCTATAGGATTTTTTTTAATTACAGTTGTTACTGCACCAGGCATGAATGTGCTTTGCATCAACAAGATGCAAAGTGAAGCATACATACACCTGTATGCCAATCCATACAAAAGAGCAATGTATCACTGTTTACAAACTGTTGACATGCCTCTATCCTTGTTTGCATATGAAACAGAAAGTATGTCTACATAATGAATGTGTATGTACACAGTAGATGTACTATAGGGCTAGTCTTAAAAAGCACTATTTCAGCATTCGGGCCATTTCAGAAAAGTAAGAAAAAACATGCATTTAGACAGTCATCAGCAGCAACAGCAATACTGAAACCTTATTAATTGCATTAAATGTCAGGCAGCCCAGCTATCTTATAACCCCTGATAGTTAATCTTGATTTGATGAGGTAAATATTCCTCTTATAAAACATCTTAAGCTCCAGTTTCACAACTCAAACTTATTGATTGCATTGGTTCAGGGGTAGCTCCTAGGAGATCTAGGCAACTGCTGAATCTTGTTTAACTGATTATTTTACTTACACAAGTTCTCTGTTGGACATAGCAAATTCCATGCCATGTTCAAGTTTTGATGATAGTAAAGACTTTAAATGATCAGAATTGTTCTTTTTTTTTTTTTTTTGTTTGCTCCCCAACCTGCGCTTGACTTTAACTTGTATGAACTATAGTGGCAAAAAAAAATAGCAAGCAGTTTTACTTATAGAATAGGTTTTTACTTCTATAATGGATATGTACTTACAAAAATGGGTTTGTACTTAAAGAATGGGTTTTTACTTATAGAATGGGTTTTTACTTATAGAATGAACTTTTACTTATAGAATGGGTTTCTACTTATAGAATGGGTTTGTGCTTATAGAATGGATTTGTACTTAAAGAATGGGTTTCTACTTATAGAATGAGTTTGTGCTTATAGAATGGGTTTCTACTTATAGAATGGGTTTGTAGTTTTAGAAAGGGTTTCTACTTATAGAATGGGTTTGTGCTTATAGAATGGGTTTCTACTTATAAAATGGGTTTGTACTTATAGAATGAGTTTCTACATATAGAATGGATTTGTACTTATGGAAAGGGTTTCTACTTATAAAATGGTTTTGTACTTATAGAATGAGTTTCTACTTATAGAATGGCTTTGTACTTATAGAAAGGGTACACACTGTAAATGTGAATAACTTATTTGTAAAGGGATGCAGTGCAGAGTGTATGAAAGTAAACGCACAAGTTTAATTTGCCAATATGTTGACAGTATCAGACATAAACTCAAAGTGCACTACTAGTGTTGTTGAGTATGTAGTTTTGATTTAAGTTAAGTAAAACAAACAACTAGCTGGATGTTGAAACTTGTAAATGTCCTGACATCTTAATATGATTTTAACTCAACTCAGCTTGGTAGTGGTATTATTACAAGCAGTGGCGGTACTTTCTTTGACAGAAGGGTACAAGTCAACTTCTGAATTTACTTCCACCTTATCCTGCCCCTGACTAGACTTTCAGCAGTTATCTTGGCTAGGATTGCTACCACCTGTGGAATTAGTTGCTTCTGGAATCTATCCCTTTGAAAATATAGCCATGCATTGTCACAGAGCTCCCTATCCTCATCCGTTTCCTGCAATGGCACCACGTTTGGTGCTTTATTCCAGGGTTCCTGGAGCTCAAATGTCTTACTTCACATTTGTCTGCCTCTGAATGATAACCGCTTCCTTTACAAGTGCTTTGTTAGTGTGTTACCCCCATCCACCACTGCTATACTATTGGATGACATCCATGAGGTGAATGAGTGTGTGTCCTTTTCCCACAGATTTAGATGAAAAAGGCACACTAAATTACCATTGGAGCCAGGACTATCCCCTACTGCATCCAGTTATTGATCTTCCTTATTCTTAATAGTGTATCTTATTACTGCTCTTGGTGTCCTCTCCTGCAATCATTTTGAGTACAGTTTCAAAGACTTAGATGTAACTCCATCCTTATAATTTTTCTGGAACCTGTCTTCTCAGAACTGAGTCTAAAGCTTTAAAGTCCAGCTAGGTCATATCTACCAGTACCTCTCTAGTCAACTTCTCTTGTAAACCATTGAAAAATCTGGATCTGGTTTGCTAGACTATAGACTTATATTAGCTGTGAATGCATTTAAAATATTGATGGACTGACATATCAATGGCCATTATGGTGCAGCACAGAACACTGAAATGTGTAGTGTAAACACCATTTGCTACTGACTTTTTACTACTAAAATAGCTGTCAGCATGTTGTATGAGATTTCAGTAAACCAAAGACTTTTTTTGCCTTTCCCCAATGAAGTGCGATTTCAGAGATGGTATATATAAGTAGCAGGGGAATTTGGACTTGCTTCCCCACAGTGTTTTTGTTCTGTTTAAACATTTTGTGATGGATGTTTCAGCTTCCATCCTTTCAATCCATTGATATTTAGAATGGACTTTGCTTACCATTGTCATAGAACTCAATGAGACCTACAAAATAAGCTGGCTGTTTTTTCCCAGTAAAGACACCTACAGTAAGAAGCTTTATCCAAACATTTTTGCAGAGGAAAGAATCTTGAAAAGTGGTGGAAAAACAAAAACTGCACAAATTATTTGGACTTTATCAGACTTACCCTAGAATTTTAAGAGAAGTGAACCTGATAATATGTTTAAACATTAAAACAATAGTGGTGGAAGGCTATATTTCCAACGAACTGAAAAAGACTAGATGTGATTCTTTATCACAAGACTGGGAAAATATAGTAGTTTTAAAATAATAAACTATTAGTAGGCTACTATGTTTCAAGAAAGTAGTAGAATCACTGCTGAATGAAAGCACTTTGAAATATCTGGAAGGTTCTGAGACACCGGACCCAAAGCAATATATATTCTCAAAAGAAGGGCATGCCAAGTATATCTAAAAACACTTTGGCTGGGGATCAGGGCATAAGATGAGAAAGGGAGCAGTTGTGGCCGACTAAGAGATTTATAAGGCATTTGCGAAATCCCCTCATAAAACACTTCTGAATAAATTAGACAAGAGTAGAGTGAATGTATGAGGTAAAACACTGACTAGACAATAAGACAAAAAAGGTTATAATTAACAAACATCCTTCAAGTGACAGGATGAAAAAGCAGGATTGCACAAGAATCATTACTGGAGCTCATCTTCAATCTCATTGTAAGGACAGAGTTACAAACAAATAACTGCGATTTTGTTGATGATAGAAATGCCATGTGTCATGGATGGTACAACCAAGGTACAGCAGCAAGCAACGAGGAAAGACACATGGGCAAGGATGGTTTGCAAAATAATTAGGTACATCTGAAGAAGCAACACCAGTAGAAAATGAGAAATTATTTTTTCCTTTATACACTTAATAAGAACCTACCTGGAGAACGTACTCGGGTCTGAAGATCTCACTGTGGCAGCTAAGAAGAGACAGATAGCATTTTGCATAGTCTTTGGGTCACATTCAATAATGCCTACAACAAGTGTACACTAAGTGTACACTCAGTTCAAAAACATCCCTACCACTTTTTTTGTGCTTTCTAGTCATTCAGAAAGATTACATTAAATGTACGTGTAATCAACAGTTTGCAGTAACCTTTATGAATCTCTGTCGATATTTAAAGCTGCAAGAAAATCAGTAGGAAAACTAAAATTAGGAGAAAGGTGTGAGTTATTCCTGTGTTGCCTGTTCACTCAGAACAGTGTACACTTACTGCAGGCTTTATTGAATCCCTGGGTTTGTCTATCTGCATATACAAACATAGAAACTCTAAACCTGCAAAAACTATTTAAAAGCTGCAACTATGCATTATGCAGATATAACCATTATTAAAATAGAACCATAACAGAACAAGTACAGTGTTCAGGTTATCAAAGAATAGCAAATGTCATTATTATTATTATTAGTATTGTTATTATTATTATTATTATGATTTGTAAATTACTCTTACTAACCACTGTTGGAGAAAATTGATCATATGAAGAAAATCTTTTGTATCAGAGCTGTTCTGCATATATAAGTGGATCCGAACAGTTTAGTAAGTCACATGCAGCAGCTTAAAAGCACTATGAATCTTACTTTCAAATCTTTATCCTTAGAACCACCTTAGAGTGTCAAGATGTCAAATAGTGTTAAATCCAAAGGTAGGCAATCACACTTCTCATTTTAAATTGCCTAATATAATTAGTTCATTCCAAGATGCAAATGCTGGTTTTGTATCAGTCATAAACAAATGTAAAGATTCTTTGATTAACAACTCATCCCATCAGTGAATTTCATTATCTCCTTTTCATCATGTTCCCAGGCAATTTTGAAATAAAGGATTAATTAAAGCATATTCAGTTCAAAATATCAGTACATAAAGCTCCAGCTACCTGATAATCTTTATAAAGCCTGATTCTTCAAGGATTGCCATTTCATGTACACCTTTAAAAGCAATGATAACTGCATAAAATCTTCTAACTTTTTCAAAAAAGTGCAGCGTACTTCTAAACAAAAATAGATCAGTACTGAAAGGATTTGTAAACCAAAGCAGCAACAGCTATAATACAGAGTACAAAGTATTGCCAGTGGACATAGCAGAGTTATTCTATAACGGAAAATGGATAGCTAGTGCTTAGTAAGACACACACTGATAAAATAACTTCGTTTAAATATGCTGCTTATAGTATCAATATGTTAAGATTTGAACTGGATGTGATGAGAGTGGACAGGATTAGGAATAGGTATATTAGAGGGTCAGCCCAGGTTGGAAGGTTTGGAGACAAAGCCAGAGAGGCAATATTACATTGGTTTGGACATGTGCAGAGGAGGGATGCTGAGTATATTGGGAAAAAGATGCTAAGGATGAAGCTACCAGGTAACAGGAAAAGAGGAAGGCCTCAGATAAGGTTTATGGATGTGGTGAGAGAGGACATGCAGGTGGTTGGTGTGACAGAGCAAGATGCAGGGGACAGGAAGAAATGGAAACAGATGATCTGCTGTGGTGACCCCTAACGGGAACAGCCGAAAGAAGATGATGAGTGTCAATATCTATGACAACTGTATTATTCATTTATTAATATCTGTTTACCATGAATGCCCATCTAGGCAGGAAAAACATTTTTAGTGGAGGCTCAGGGTGAAAGGTTCCATACAGACAACAAACATATCATGAATCCTTAATGAATGACATTAAATGCACAGTTACTATGGTTATATATGCACAAACATCTATAGAATCAAATATTCACAAATAACATAAAAAATAATTGTACAAGAATTTTAGTGATGATCTGAAAAGTCAAGACTGTTCAGGTGGAATGAGTTTTATCACAAATAACTCCACTCGGCACATACAGAGCAAGAATTATACCATCTCTCTAAGGCAATAATCGTGTAACATTTGTTTAATGGGTGAGTGATCTCAGGGTAAGAGTTTAACATAAAGGGGAGGATGCATAATAGTTAAGGTATTTGCCCCATAGGCGCACATTATACAGTTTGAGTCTGATACTGGGTTGTTGGTGAAGCTTAAAATAGCCCATCAGGACTGTTAGCCTTGTATTCCACTACAAACCTATAAACATGATCTGAGGACATTTTTCAGCAAGGATCCAGGCCATGTAGACAAGGTTAACATACAAGAAAGGAAAACATGCTTTCAGACTTGCTTGCTCTTTAGAATACTCAAAATTGACACTCCTTTTCCCTCTCTCTGTTCCAGACTTTTTACTGCCACTCAAGCTTATAACCTAAGCCAGATGTGGTCCTTTTTTATAACCTTCTTCTCTCAGACAGCACTCTGCTACCCATTGCTTCTCTGTACTCACCTCAGACTGTGGTAATAACTTCTTTCTGATCAAAAAGATCATGAAATTCACTTCCACTTCACACCACAATTCAAACAATACTTAATTAAAAAGTCTGAATGCAATTATCCAGCTAAATAACATGACACCTAAACCAATGTCTCCAATTCCATAGTAAATTTATTTCCCACATACCTAATCTAAATGATGAACTCACTCATCTGAAACTAAAATTCGTCTTACCCTTGTCATTACTGCTATAAACCCACTGTATATAATCTAGTCACCTCTTTCATTTTACTGGACTTTATTAGCCTCTCTAACCTAACTACTGCTACTCATGTGTCCACCACTTCTGTTCCTCCAAATTTAACAGTATTCTCCCTTTTCTATTCAACTTATGTAACTGTATATACATTCAGTTTGTTAGAGCTTCTATGTATATACTGTTTATAAGATTTTCAGTGCTTACTCATAAATGTAAACCATTATTTGTGTGCTGTGCATTGTTTAGTTATATTATGATGTAACATGGGGTGAGCCTGTATTTGGTCATTGTTTAATCAGTGGTCTACCTAAATAAACTAATGTAAATAAAATAAAATAATTAAAAACAGTGACAACTTTTGTAGAACAAATGGATTTTTTCTAAACCTCTGTTTTGGCCAGAGTTAATAGCTTTGTAATGATGACATAGCTACTATAGTGTTATTACATTATGTACAATGTAAACCTGCATAAATTACAAAACTCAGATCTAGTGCATCTCTCTCACACACACACACACACACACACACACACACACACACACACACACACACACACACACACGTGCGTGTGTATACATATATGTATATTATATATGTATATATATATATATATATATTTTATTTTTGAATATAAATATTGATAGATATAGATATGTGTGTGTGTGTGTGTGTGTGTGTGTGTGTGTGTGTGTGTGTGTGTGTGTGTGTGAATATATATATATATATATATATTTATATATATGTATATATATAATCTAAATATAGATAGATTGATAGATATAGTTGTGTGTGTGTGTGTGTGTGTGTGTGTGTGTGTGTGTGTGTGTGTGTGTGTGTGTGTGTGTGTGTGTGTGTGTGTGTGTGCATGTATGTGTGTGTTTATTTTGTTTTTAATTTGGCAACTAGGATATACATGTTACACTAAGGCTACTGCTCAGGTTTAGACAGGAAAACACAGATGCAGAACAATGGAAAATATGACAAAGCAATTTATTGTATACCGTAAACAAGGATGAGTCTGCTCAATTTACAAAAAAAGAGAGAGAATGATGAGCCAGAAAAAGATTATACTTCAGAAATGGAACCAACTTTATAGTCAAAGACAGTATATTCATGTAGTATAGAACAGAAAGTGATGCAAGAGAAGAAATTTGTAGAGATCAAACCCAAACAGCTAGATTTAAGAATGGCACTACTGCTATAGAACATACAAATATATACAAAGTCACACCAACTGTATCTAGAAGTCCAAAAGACGGTTCACATGGTAATCAATGAAGGAAAACAAGGGCATGTGAAATTTCAAAAACTGGTAGAAGTTAATACATTATGAAAGAGTAAGCAAGGAAAGGCATGCGGGTCTTATCCAGAAGTGTGATTATCATTTCACGTACATTCTAGTCTGTAGTATGAAGTAGCCATGTTTTCTTTGCTGATGACCCTCTGGAGTAAGAAGCTTGATGCTGCTGCTAAAATCTAGTGTCTCTCCTTCATAAACCTGTTGCATTGCCTTGATTGCTTCTTCTTATTCTTGGCTTACTGTCCAAACCATGAAACTACATTGTACTTCCTGTGTACTAGCTTAAAGCTTATGGCTTAATATGTGCACATATCAGTAAATACGCAGTTTGGTAAGGAAGTGTCACCACTTTATATTAGCAGCAACAGCATTTAATGTCACAGTTGGAAATGAAGAAAAAGGATAAAGCTATTTTTCTTTTTTATTAAAATTGCTTAACAACAAAGAGTTGCCTTCTACTAAGCCACCTATTTTACAGGTGCCACCGGTAAGCAATAAAGTGCCACTACAGACCACATAATGTATACTACTAAAAACTATCCAAAAAAGAAAGAAAGAAAAAACCTAAGAAACTGCTAGAGGCATTTCAGACAAATAAATGAAAAATGAGTGTCTATAAAAGTGACCACAGATATGACCGAACTTATATCTAGAGTCTAGGTTACCGTTATCATTCAAATTGATGCAAATCTACCTGCATTATAAATATTTAGCAGGTTATCATATGATGTGTGCTATTATGTGCATATGCTAGGATACAATGAAGGATTGGAATTATTAATCCTGGAGGTCATTACTAAAAGGAATGGAAGCAGGAAATAATCCACTATCAGTTCTTTCTAGTAAAGGAGATATGACAAACAAATGAGAAGTGAAAAAAAAAAAAGCAACAACATATACTATAGGAAAGTTGAAATTGTTAAGGTAAGTAGAATTAAAAAATGCATATTTCTATCATATAATCTGTTGGTTATAAGAGGTCAACTATTAGAAATAAAAATGTGTACAGTGCTAGTGTAACCCAACAGAAAAGACAAAACAAATGAAAACAATTAATTACAAAAGATAAATAATAAGGCTCAAGGGTTATCTTTCTCATATTAATAAAAGCCATACTTCAGCCTTAATATAAATTCTATTCCAGTCAGACGAGTCAAAGCCGAAATCTCCATGCAAATAGGTAATTAGGCCCTTATCTTATATTTCTTTAAGTATTGTATCACCATCATGATCACTGGTTTCAGAGAATGGCTGGCTGGCTTTATAGATGGTCATTTCACAGAGTTCTGCTTGATACTTTAACTGTTTGATTTTGCATGGGAATGTTATTTTGACAGAATTTTGAACCCTGAGACTTGCAGTGCTCCAATTATTTATAGGTAATGCAGCACATGCATAACAGAATAAATGAGAGCTCAGTGCAGGTAATACTTATTTTTTTTTCTTTTATAACACAGAAAGGCTACCTCACCCTATTTCTTACTGAAAAAAAAAACAATCTAATGTTACATAACGGTATGCCATAATAAGGATGATCAGTTGCATTCAGAAATACACAAGCAAATAAAACTGCATAGCAAGACATTTACATTAAACTTAAATGTTCTAAATGCTGCTGCAACCATTACATTTTAAAAACTACCTGCATTTGCGGTTATTTCACCCTGCAGTCATTTAAAAAGTACTTTGCAGTTCATTACCCTAGAGATTCCAGCTGAGGTGCAACACGCTATCATCTCTGAGATCTTGCCTCTACAATATTCAGCAGCCGAGTGAAATGAATCATTGAAAGGTTAAGTGACCTGTTCATCACACAGGGAGCATTTGGTTCTGGTGAGTTCTGAACCTGCAATCTTTTGCTTCCCAAGGCAATCCACTATTAGACTACAGATGTCTTAATAGATAATGGATTTTCTCACCTCCATTTCTGCTGTTGTCTTTGAAAATGTTTTAAAATACACAGATGGTGAGAACATATTTGTTTTTTTTTCTCTGTTTATAGCAATATCATGCAGATTACTGCAGAAAAAAAGTGCCGAGACTTTGTGAAAGGAAAATATTGTAGTTTTATCACAGCAGAAACTTTGCATTGAAGTTTGAATAACTGATCGACCCCCTTTTCTTGTGGGGCAATTTGTCTTTGTAGTATTGTCGTTTTCTCTGTACATCCCTAGCAGTAATTTAAAATATTTGCATAATTTTGGTATGCTGAATATGCAAACTGTCAGAAAGAGCATTGTCTGAAAATATGAAGATATATGTTAATGTTACTTTATTCCATCTTTGAAATCCATGGTTGAAGTGTTGATACATACTGAAGGTATTCTATTCAGTGAAATATAACTCAAAAGTTCTACTTTCTGTTTGGCAAGTTTTCACATTCCACCAAAAAGGAAGTGCATGTTAAATTTACTGGCCGGAATGCTGTGCTGAGACAGGAGGAAAAAAAAAAAAAAAAACTCTAGCAATAAGGCTAATCAATGAAATGTCATATACTTGGCAATGACATATTTGCCATCACAGATCCTGTAAAATTCTCAGATATTGTGAAAGTCCTAAATAGGCTCAAACAGTTGAGGTGATATAAGTTCCAGAAGAATTTCCTGTTCCCCTCCCTGCAAAATCTATAGAAAAATATTTTACAAGATTGCTTTATAAGATAATAACGTAACATAAATATCATGGCAAAACTGACTACTTGACTGAAACATTGAGGGTAAGCTTCAAGGCTGTTAACAGAAATGAACAGCTGGAATCAAAACGTATGCCAAAACTGATTATCAGCTTTCAGGAAATGATGTTGGAGCTTAAGTATCTGGTGAAGGATAAAGAGTCTCAGGTTAATAGTATAAAGAACATAAAACTGAAGCATGATTTTTTTTTTATATATATTTACTAAATTTTCCTTACTCATCATGTTTTTATTTGCATTGTTAACTCTGAATAGGCCTATGGGCTATTTTTACAAGACTACAAGTGGATGTTATATTGACAATGGAAAGTGTCACGATCATGGACACATTCCTCTGCTCTTCATCATGGGGCTATTGTAGAATGATGCTAAAGTGAAGCATGAAATACTTACCATTTGTACACTACTGGTATTGGCAAAGTTTGATCCTGGGTCAGAAAGCCTTTCTGACACAGCTGTTGAAGAACATTCAGCAGTTTCTAATGTCTCAGAGGAAAATGCAGATAACCTTTTTAGTATGATAATGGAGTATCAAATGAGGTATCAGAGGCAAAGAAAAGTCAGAATCCAAGAGCAATATAACTTCAACTGCTTTTGAAAAAGTAACTATTCTCATCTGAGTCTTCCCGCAGGACGATGCAGCTGTGGTGCTGAGATTGGAACTAATTTTGAAACATCCATGCTTTGAAACTGAGAACCAAAGTATGAAGCACACCATGCATCTGCAGTAAATCCAGTGCAGAATTGGTCAGTAGTCTTAGAAATCATTTTAAAAAAGGAGAGAATCTTCTACGTAAGGCAGTCATCATTGGCATCTAACAGATATTGCATGGAATTATTTTCCAGTCTCTGGGAATAGTTTTCATTTCTTAATTTACATATGCATGAAATAAACCAAAAAAATCCTCCTTGACTATGCTATCATTAAAAAGCAACCAATAAAAAGAAACTGCGTCAAAGGTTTCTGGTTTGGTTACTTTGGTTCTTCTTTAATAAATGGAACTTCATTACAATAAAATCACTGACAAAACCTGAAGCTAAATGCATCCTAAAGTAAATCACATGACTACAACACACCATTCAACATCTGAAAAAAAAGACACTGAAAAAAATAGTTTTGCTATAATTTTAAATATAAATCTATTTCAGTAGTCTTAAAATAATTATTAATTTTCTATTTTATTTAACATTTGTTTCCCAGGAAAGCCCGACTTGTAACAAAACCAGTTTTCAGCGGAGGCCCCAGGAGAGAAGCTCCAGATGTATGTCTTTGTAATATGGGAGGAAACCCACAGGAATGTAGGGAGGACACGCAGACTCTGCACAAAAGGCACCCCGACCGAGAATTCAACTGGAGAACTTCTTACTGTGAGGTGACAATGCTATCGCTGCACCACTGCACCATCCGTTAATAGTCATTGATGTTATGCAGGTCTTGTGGAAACACAGCGACTAAAGGAAATTGCAATAATATTACAAATGCCAGCCGTATATTTTCAAAATCCTCCTATAAACTGAAGAGGTAAGAAAGAGAGTGTTTTGACTGCAAGTCAGTTATGCCTGAGAGTGGAGACAATCTCCCGGATTTACTAATCTTACATGCAGGACTAGTTTAGTCCTGCACAGAAGTGGCCATTTAGGGGCAGGATGACAGTGCACCATGCATATTAATAAAGGCATGCTGCCTGAGCTCCTAATCTTACACGGAGCATGTAAGAGGGCAGAGCTTTCAGAATATACATGCCCCCGCAATGAAGAACAGCAGAAAGGCCAAAAGAATGAGCGAGACCGCTCATAGGTGTCCACATATGCTCAGCAACATCCCACCACGTGTACAACAGCAATAGTAAATACAAATAAAATAAACAAACTTTTTTGTTTATTATGAATCCGATTAAAGCTAATTGCAGGTGCGCGGGTTTGCCCATCGCTTAGCTATGGTTAATGCCTCTTAAATGGCTGAAGAGGATAACAAGGAAGATATATGCAAATGAAGCAGTATAGCAATAATGTAGTGAGCAGAGCATGTGCCTTACAAGCAGGCATTCCCAGTTCGAGTCCCACTGCAGCACATTCCATTTTCCATGGCAAATCATGTTATGACCAATATTTTAGTTGCATAACCTACTAAATAACATATATTTGTGAACTGGAGTACTGCATTAAATGCAGATGTGAGGTGTCAGTGTCATAATGTTGCAAAGTCCACAGATAAGCACATGTGCCCCATACAGTATATGTACACAGGAATCATGGATACAAATGGAAGGTAAAATGTGTAATGAAAGACAACTCCATACAGCTTCCAAATCCCCCACCTTCCCAAGAACCATTAGAAATTACTGTCTAAATCAGTGCAATTGTAAGCAGGAGTAAGCACTAGTAAGCAAGTGTAAGCACCAATAAGCAGTAGTAAGCATATTTAAGCACCAGTAAGTGAGTTTAAGCCCGTTTGCACAGGGGTAAGCAATGCATACACAGGTTAAGAAATATTGAAGCTAACTCTATGTAAGCATATTTAACCAGAGGTTAGCATTGCTTACCCTCATGCAAACTCACTTAAAACTGCTCAAAAGTGCCTTAATCACTCTGTATCCAATGGCCCGTGTTCTGCCCAGCAACAAAATAAACAGCCTTGCAGGTCTTGAACCCAGGACCATATACACTATAGTTACAGTAGTTAACCACCAACCCATCACAGCAGAACAGAAGAATGAGGTATCAACAACAAGTCCTCACTATAGTAAAATCAAACTGAACCTGTAAAAGGAATCAGTATATAGTCATATGTTCTATAACCCACTACATAACATAAATATGTGAACTGGAGAACAGCAGTAATCCCAGATTTGAGGTGTAATTGTAATAGAGTGTTGAAGTCCCAAATAAAACATAAGGACCCCATACAGGATGGGCAGCTGCTCTGTGATATATAACAATAAGTAACCTGTTTTTTTTTTTTTTTTTTTTTTTGCTTATTTGTAGTAGTTATTGCTTATTTTAGATATTTATAGCAATTTTATTGTATACTGCATACTTGTACTGTGTTTCATAATTATTGGCTCACTTGTGATAAACATTTCTGTAGTGTTTTCTGCCTAAAATAGTTTAGGTGGCAGCTGTAATCTTGTCCATATTCCCAATTGTGCTTGTGGTAAACATTTCTGCAGTTTGTTCTGCCAAAAATAGTTTAGGTAGTAGCTGTAATATTCTCCATATTCCTGTCTGTGTTGTGGGCCTAGTTGTTTGTTAGTGGCTATTTTCTGAGCTCATTGTCCAGGACTTCAAAGCAAAAGACCATCCCCCAATTTAGTGAGAGCTTAGTGTTTATGGTCATTGTCTAGTTGGGTTGCCAGGGCAATGGCTTGGAGAAAGAACCTCATTGGTCTTTTGAACAGTTTTTAAAGTTGTTTCAGGTTTCAGCTTTCTGCTAAGAAGTTAACTTCAATGTTTCAGCCATTACACACAGAGCTATCTGAGGAGGAGCAGCTGATCTGTGATATATAGCAATAAGTAGCCTGTTTTTTTTGCTTATTTGTAGTAGTTATTGCTTATTTTAGATATTTATAGCAATTTTATTGTATACTGCATACTTGTACTGTATTTCATAGCTATTGGCTCACTTGTGATTAACATTTCTGTAGTGTTTTCTCCCACACACCCTCCCTATTGGCATCTTGTCTTTATGCCCGCGGGCCTTGCAGTTGCCCACCCCTACTCTAAATTTGATCTTGGACACTCCTCCCAGTCTAGTGTCATTAGCTCATTGTACCTAATGCAGAGAGAATTTCCTTCTGTTCCTCCTTTCTCCCTTTCTAAAAAGAAATTGTCTCACTTTAGAAATATAGAGTATATTTTAGTGCATTTATTAAAACTGTATTTGCCTTAATATTGCTACAACTCAAGTGCTCTAGGTTGCACTGCATCTGAATTGTTTTAGTGTGTTTTAGCTGCTTTTCTATATATATAGACTTTTCTGTATATGCAGACTAGCTACTTATTCTACTGTATTACTGCCTCTTACATTTTTTTTCAGTTGTGCACTTGCCTTGCTTCATTTAAAAAGTTTTAAATTGCTAATTTTGTAGAGTTTTAATTGTATTTACTGTTTAGGGCTACACACTCTAGTGTGTTAGCCTTTTCTGTGTTTATTTAGTGTATTATTAAATTGTTTAGAATGTTTTAACCAAAAAAAAAAATCTTGTTTCCTCGTTTCCTGCCTTTCCTAGCTAGTATAATCCAGATCCCAGGTTTTGCTGGTTTCAGGACTTTACCTTCTGTGTTCAGAGCTATCCAGACCTTGCTGTGGTAGAGGGAAGTAAAACTGCTTACCAGTAGGAGTGGTGAGCATTGTTCTGACTGTCTGACATTAGAGGAGTGTTTTCCAGCTCTGAAATTGTAATTTTAGTCATTTTGGGCTGATTTCTATCCCTTTCAACTTTCTGGATTAAAAACGTATGTGTTTGCGCATTTTTCACATCATGCAGCACCGCTGGGCTATGGTTAAACTATTCCAGGTGCTAGAAAGTCTGCTCTTCAAATTCTCCCTTAGAACTAGCTGGTTTCTCAGTAGTAGCACTAAAATCTGAACCCCTGTGACTAGCACTTGCTCTAAAACCTGCTGGAAAGCACTAGGAAGCCTTAAACTGATACAAACACTCAACTCTCCTTGATAATAAGGAGAAATGAATCATAGGCATTAAACAGCCTATAATTGCAAAGTACCTTGCAAAGGTAAGGGTAAACAGCTCTTGTACTTTACAAAAAAGCACCTAAACAGGCATGTCCAAGTGTCAGCTTCCGGTGATTTTTCCTGTCCACCTGGTGAATCTGGGCATACTGAGGCAATGCAGCAACTGCCTCATGTACACAGACAACCCTCTCCTTCTACCACCCAACACTACAACTTGCGAGAGATGCACTTACATAACCACACTGGAAGCAAAGCTCTCTCCAGCCAAGCTTGTGCTAGACAGTCAAGAGGAGAAGGTTAACACCTGCACTACACCTCAAGCAACACATAGTCCTTCAAAACCCACACCATCAACACCCACACATAGCAACAATAAACCCACATATGTGGAGGCCCTTAACATTAGCCTGTCCAAGCAAGAAGGACTTCCAAAGCTGACACGCAAACAAACACCAGTCACAACCAAAGTGACACATAGCTCACAACACCAGTGTGTCACCCAACAACAGCCCCTAAGGCAAAACAATGTACCCAGCACTTTAGTCATAGATAACTCTATAGTCAGGCACAGTGATGTCCCACTCACCAGAATGAACAAGGAGAAAATTACAGTCAGCTGCATGTCGGGTGTCAGGATCCGCCACATAGCGCACGCACTCAAGTCACTCCACAACAAGTACAAATATGGCTCTGTCATTGTCCATGTTGGAGTGAATGACTTGAGACGTACCTCCCTGGACTACATGAAAAGAGACATGGAAGAGCTCTCAGATCATGTAGCCAGACAGGCATGACCCTAGCCCTGAGTAGCATCCTGGCTTTGCCCAGAATGATACCACAGTATAAGGACAAAATGATTGACTTCAACAATTGTCTAAGCTGCTGGTGTCATTCAAAGGGGATCCAGTATCTGTCTGCCTGAGACAACATGATCAACAAACCACAATGCTTTACAGAGATAGTCTGCACCAATCACCCTGGGATTCAGGTTACTGGCTAAAGCTCTCGCCACCCCTCTAGTGCCTTTTTTAGGCAAGGTTCGAAGGACAAAACCACCACCATAACAGATACAAGCATGCAAAATCTGAAGGTAATGCTACTTAATGCTAGAAGTCTAAACCTCAAAATGTACTCTCTCGAGGCACTTCTAAAAATGGAGAACATCGATATCTGTGCAGTAACTGAGACCTGATTCAAGGCTCCAGAGAGCACCCCTGCAATACCAGGCTACAACTCTTACCACACTTTTCGGCCAACAAACCAAGACCAAAACACTAAAGGTGGAGGAGTGTCCATATTCACCAAGGATATTCATACCTCCAGGCTAGTTGCCCAACACAATGAATCTGAAATTCTCCAGGTGCAATTAACACTAGGTAAGACTGCAATGCAAATTATAGCTTGCTACAGATCCTCCACCATGCCTCAAGATTCTCACTACACCTTTCTAAACATACTGGACAATATTAAGATACAACCAAATACCCTAATACTGGGTATTTCAACTACCCTGCCATTAACTGGGTAAACTATTCGGGTACCAACACCTTTTCCTAATGGTTCTTGGAATTCATAAATTCCAATGACCTGGATCAACTAATCCATTGTTTCATCAGGGGCTCCAATATCCTAGACCTGGTCATTACTAACATTGGAGATAGATGCTCCACACCAGTGGTCAACCCCACATTTGTCAGGTCTGACCATAAACAAATCACCCTTGACATCCACATCCCACCCCCACCCCCAGTAAGGAAACCTCCGTAAAAAAACTTCTCCAAAGTCAACTTCATGTTACTCAAGTCAGAAGTGACAAACTTCATGACAGCCATGCAGATGAGAGCCAAATGTTCGACTGCTGAATCCTACACTAAGGCACTGCATGAGCACATCCACTCATGCAGGAATTATCCCATCCCAAATAGAGCCAAGACGCTCTCCGCCAAAAAAAGGAAGCCAATCTGGTGGTCCCCTGCCATAAACAAATTATACAACAGAAGAAAGAAACTGTTGCAGAAAAGAGGAAATCCCAGAATGCAAAAAACTCCCTTACCAGCCTCAGTAAGAAGCTGCGATCCCTCATAAAATCTTCCTAAGCTAGTTACGAAAATAAAATTGCCAAAAATTCCAAAGACAATCAATGTCAAGCAGAGTGCCTCCTTGGCGCTCTTCAATAGGAACCTTGATGATTGGATGGGAGATAGGAAATTCACACCGAGGATCACGTCAGTCACCCTGCTAGACAGGGGTCCAGGGAAGCAAATATTGTGGAAGAAATATCCAGGGAATTGTTATGGCTAGGCTTGTATAGGCCCTAGGGCCAAAAGCCTAGTACCAACCTATGAATCTATGAACCTATGAACCAGTGTACGTAAACATGAATCATGGATACCAGGCATATATATAACATGTAATGAATAATAAATCAATGCTAAAAAGAAAATATAATGCAAAGTCTAATGTAAGCAATGCTAAGCATTGCACAGGCTAGCTTAGGAGGTGTAAGGAATGTGTTGGCCAGCTAACTCAATGTGCCCAGTGGTATACCCCTTTAAACAATGCCAACTTTAGGTAAGCAGGTTTGCCCATAGCCTAGCCTTTTCAAAACTGGCCAATCACAGAAAAGTGGGAAATCAACCCTACTTAAACCCAACAGGCAGAAATACATCTCATAACTGGTTGTAGCTTCCCCGTGAAGTCACAATGGCAGAAAGGGGAGAAGGTGTGCACTTCTGGGGGAAGTGCTGGTGCATCCAGGAGTCCAGAGTCATGGCAGGACTCCTTGTCAAAGAGCATGAGCAGAGACTGCTGCAGGGCCAGTACTAGGGTTCCCAATATTAGGCAGTAGCCTGGGATCATCTCGTCCATGACATTACCAGTGCCACTGGCATACCTCAAACTGGTGAGCAGGTCAGGCATCACTATGCCATCCTGAAGAGGTGTAAGGGGGACCTCTTGGAGCAGTGGATACAAGAGGCTAGAATGGCAGAGCTGTCCCAGCTGTGTGTAAATATCACTCCACTATGTGTGCAATAATTGCCAGCTCATGTATATCATGGACAGGTATAGCTAAATATTCCTCTTATGTCCTCCACACCTGCAAGTGAGTGGGCCATGAACCAGGAGGCCCAGGGAAGTCACCTGGAGAGGTTGCAACACGAGGCAGGTCAGTAATTCTCTTGCATGTAATGTCATGGGAAATAAATCTAAAAGTATTAGTAAATTAATTGCCTGTATAAAACCTGTATTGTTTAAGGCAAGTACTGCATACACTGGAGAATATGGCAGGAAGAGTCTCATAGTTTGTATGTAAATAAAAGTGTAATAGCCTGACAATAAATGCCTAACTGCTGGACTGCATGTGTATACTCTGGTATTATATGGTAATGTAGGTTTGCAATCACGTAATAGTACTGTTGTATTAAGCACTGTTACCCACACTGTGCACCATAAATAGAATGTGTAGGAATGCCTATATATGACTGGTGTAATTCCCATAGGCCATTTAGTACAACTGAAAGACACATAAAAAGAAAACTGTGAAAATGCAGACAACAAAATCCAAATAGCGCATGCAACTGAGATGTGAACCGTCGTATTTTTTGCACACACAGCCATGGTTCGAATCCTGGCAGTGGTAGTAGTATGTATACAGAATCATACCCCACAACTGTACAGCTATGTCCAGAATGTCCAGTAAAGTGGCCCATATCTGTTGCCTGTCAACCTGTCCCCCTGGGAAATCAGTGGGATGATCCCAGACGTATAGGCAGCAAACAGGAAATACAACTGATTGACACACATCTATGAGAACAAAGCTGGCACACTAGCAACTCCCCAAAACCTTATGAGAGTAACAAGCCACATATGTCCCATTTACACCCCCATGTTGTCAAGCTGTGGCCAGAGTGTGTACAGTAACAGAGTGAGATGTATGTGCATAATAGCAATGTGGAATCTGGTACTGTGTGTGGCAACATTCAGGTAGTGCTAACAAATATTTCTCCCACAGAACTGTCAGATACCAACACTGTTCCCAGAAATACAATAATGATACCCTGTAATTGTACTGTTTACTTTGGTATTGTATTGCATTTGTGACTGATGCAGTTGCTCTGAATAATAAGGTATTACTCATCACTGTCACCCATACTGTCCTACAAAATATAACTGTTGAGGAAATCCTGTGCAAGAGTGTTGTAATACAAGGTCAGAATGCAAAACCACAAGTGAATTATAAGACAGAAAGCAGATAGGAGATATACAGCAATATCTATATAGCACACACAACTCTGATGGAGAGTGTTTAAGTTGTAGCAGACACAGCCATGGTCTGAATCCTGGGAGTGGAAGTAGGCTGCATACAGAATCATACACCACAACTGTACAGATAAGACCAGAATGTCCAGTGTACGGGCCCATATCTGCTGCCTATCACCCTGTCCTCCTGGGAATTCTGTGGGATGATCCCAGATGTTTAGGCAACAAACAGGGAATACAAATGATTGTCACACATCTATGAGAACAAACCTGCCACTCTAGCAACTCCCGAAACTGTTATGAGAGTAATAAGCCAAGTATGTCCTATCTACACCCCTATATGTATAGAAACAGTTAGTGTTAACAAACATTTCCCCCACAGGTATACCAGTAAAGAGGTGTATACCGCAGGTAAAACCAGTTCATGTATAAAGATGACGACAGCCATATCACTGTCCAATTTAAGGCCATATGGTAGTGTAGTAATATTTGTAAGGTGCAGATAACAGCACTGACTAGGAAAGTAATGTACTACAGGAATATACTAGTTGTTAATTGACATCTTTCTCTCCTTCCAACCATATCTCCAACAATAAACTACATACCCACCTCAACTGGTATGTAATGAATTTTTCTTTTGGGACATATGTCCTATTGGTTGATAATTATGTAAATCTGTTTCCATGCATGTGCTATATTGAAATACTCCAACATTGGTGGCATGGTGCCATCAATGTACCTGCATGCTGTTGTTATTAACACTGTGGTCCCATATATGCATGTGTTCCATTTGCTATGCAACTGTTCTGTATCTGGTGTTTGGGTTAATGGGAATATCTATGCATGCTGTTATACCTAACCTGGAAAGTGTTGACTATTACTAACCCACATATGTTGATACACCATAAACACCATAGCACGTATGGGGAATGCGGGTCCCAGGGGACCCACCTCTCCCACCTCAGCTGGCCATGGGTGGAACCGCCTCAGGGTATGGGGCTCGCCCCCTGCTGGAGTGGGTGTGGACAAGAACCTGTCACCCACCACCAGGTCAGGGTTGTGGTGCGTAGAGAGCTCTATCAGCAGTTTGGAGATCTTCTATACCAGCTCAAGGGCCGAGTGTCATGACTAGAGGGTCAGCCTGGCTCTCCAACTCAGCCCCCAGCACAGCCATCTTCAAGGCTGTGAAGGTGCAGTGGTGACTGCCCATGGGTGGGGATCTCAGTCCCATTGTTTTCACTAGGGGGCTCATGGGCTTCCGATTTCCCAACGCCCCTCCCCATCAAGGTGTTTACCCCCCACATGTGTCATATACCGCCCCTGTATGCATCTTGTTTGTCTTGTCTGTTAACCTAACCAACCTACCTCCCCAAATATACCAACTATCCCTCCCCAACATCCCATTCTCATCTGAAAATAAAAAGGGCAATCTGTTCCCAAAAAAAAAATATCGCCCCATACATAGCTGTCCATTTCGCACACATGTCCGCTGGACACATGTAATCTGGTCTAATTGGCATCCCAACATATTAATGTTGTCCTCACACCTCTATCAGGGGTTTGAGTGTCCAAATCCACCTCCAAAGTCAGTGTATATGCCCAGCTGTTGCTGTAGAAGAAATGGGCAGCTATGGACCTTCCCTACAACCACCTGCACATCCCTAGCTATTTACCCCTTTCCTATCAACCCTGTTTCTTTTTCTTTTAAAGAAATTAGTGTGGGGGTAAGTGGGAGTAAGCACTTTAAGAAGCAGTAGGCGGTTTTAAGCTTGTTTGCGCGGGGGTAAGCAATGCCTACACAGGTTAAGCAATTTTGAAGCTAACTGAGTATAAGAAACTGTAACTGAAAGTTAGCAGTGCTTACCTCCATGCAAACCTGTGCAAACCTGCTTACAACTGCTTAAAAGTGCCTTAATCACTCTGTATCCAATGGCCCTTCTTCTGCCTAGCAACAAAATCAACACACATACATACATATGCATACCTCTACAGATATATATGTCCGCATCTATGTGTCTATATATATATATATATATATATATATATATATATATATATATATACAGCAATATATATATATATATATATATATATATATATATATATATATATATATATATATATCTATGGGCAGCCATGGTGGTGCAGCGGTTAGCGTTGTCACCTCACAGCAAGAGGTTCCCTGGTTCGATCCTTGGCTGGGGTGCCTTCTGTGTGGAGTCTGCATGTCCTCCCTGCAGTTGCGTGGGTTTCCTCTGGGTGCTCCGGTTTCCTCCCACATCCCAAAGACATGCTGTAGGTGGATTGGACACTCTAAATTGGCCCTAGGTGTGAGTGCATGTGTGTGTGTGCCTTCTGTGGAAGGTTGGGCGCTGGGCTGGCAACTCGACACTGTAAAACTCCACTGCCAATCATGAGTGGACAGGTGATCCGCTGTGGCGACCCTAACCCTAACCGGAAAAGCTGAAAGAAGAAGAAGAAGATATATATATATATATATATATATATATATATATATATATATATATATATATATATATATACATATAAGCCCTTATATATATCTATATAGGTATATACAGACATACATCTGTAGATAAAAATGGGAACATAACAACATATATGCCCACATGCACCGTTTATGGGGGGTTGAGGGGCAAAAAAACAACATACGTCTTGTACAAATAGGTATCCCCTCCCTGCAGCCAAACACATCTGCCCTGCAATACACTACCATATGCATATCCCATAACCAGGACCTGACACAATATGGGCACAAGATGTTAAGAGTACTACATCCCACATGTATGATATCAGGCTGGTATCAGTAACATATCATGCAGTACAGTCTGACTCCCATAGGGAATGTAAAATGTGGAAGTAATCAACATCCCTAGGATACATATACACAGAAACATATATGCAGATATAGATATACATATATATATATATATATATATATATATATATATATATATATATATATATGTAACTACACATACACACACAGAGATATGTATAGGAAGATACTTATGTAGAAGGTACACACAATATGGAACAGCCACTATGCCTACAGTTACCACCTTACCAACTGGACACCGTTTGAGCCACCCATACAAATGACAATCGTTGCCTGCAACATATACCCACAGATAGGTCAAAGGATGTAACACCACACACGGGTTTGCATACATGGAAAAACTTTATTTGTGTACTATTACAGTTGTATATGCCATGTCATATAGCTGTTTAGACACTGACATACATATAAACTGGGTAATGCAACTGTGAAACAGTTATACTAATACAGTACTCTGGAAAGGTTTACATATGTTGCTGTCCAAGCTGAAGCCTTCAAGTAGTACAATAGTAAAGACAGACTGGGCCACAGGATACCAAACAATCAACAGTATGTAATGCAGATGTATAGTCCAGCAGCTCCTAACAACACTCTGTACACAATCCCTACGGGGTAAAGACCTCAGTTGACACAACGAGATGTATCTGTTACATAACAAAGCATAACCGACACCATCACAATCACACTGACAAACAGAACAGTCTGTATGGCAGGAAGCAGTAGGCCTGAATTTACCCAAGGTGGATTGCATGGTAATGTACATCCAGATACCTTTGCCAGCTTACACTGATATCCCCACATGTTGTAACAGCCTAGGTTAGTTATGGTGCATCCCCCCCAAGACTCAATAATACAGGGCCATATAACACTGTTACATACACTGGCCTCTGGAGTGCATAACTGCACACATGTATTGTGTAGGTGAAGTCCACACATATATGGCCCCGATCCCACAGTATGTGTGGGGGACACAACAGCAGTGGACTGATGGCAGGAATGGCAGCATGACATACTTAATGCCCACTAAGGAACAACCCCTGACAGCATGTCATATGTGCAATGCCTGGTATGTAGGTGGAAGACAGAGGCTGGAACACAGGCCCATATGTGTAAAACTGTTGTCATACACTAAGCAAGTCACTGGTGTTACAGGATAGTCTGCAACATACCCTTAGTCAGGAATATGAAGTCAGAAACAGAAATGGATGTAACCTTGTACTGATAGCACTCAACACACACACACTGCCAGTGATATATCTGACACAAGACCTGTGTGGTGGACAGACAAAACATAATAGGCACACCTCTGGCCATCAAGAGGATAGGCCCACAGTTGAGATAAAATGCAGACATACTGCATTCCAAGTTAAACTATAATGTAAACACAAACCCTGTAACAGAAGTGCTATACAATTCATACAACAACACTACTCACACTCTGTCTGTAGTTTTGGAACCTCCTACAAATATGTAGCTGGTATTGCTACCTTTTGTCTGTAACACTGATGCCCACACACAGGGCAGGCATGGCAACATGACATACTCACAGGAAAGACAAAGGGACCACGCCCACATGATGTAGGGATTTATAATAGTTTGTTGCTATGACAGTGGTAATTGAAAGTACTACATAGCATGCTGCATGCAGGTAGCAAGTGGAGGACACTGACTGGTGCAGAGGCCATCACCTGATCATGTGCATCACCTACAAATTCCATGCTGCAATCTATGCAAGCAGCTCATTCCATCTACTGGAGAGAGACTAACAGTGAGAGAGTGAGAGAGCGAGAGTGTGCGTATAAGGAAAAAAAAAAAAAAAGAAAAATACCAAACACTCTAGAAGAGTCTGCAGTTCCAGAACAGGTATGTGAAGTATATATGTATGTAAATGACCGTAAATGACTGTAGTACTTGATCCATAATAATGAGATAGATGATGTGGAATGGTTTATATGTGCCTTTAGGTGTTGTTGTTGTAATGATGTTCAGCTGAACCACTGCTAAGGACAATAGAGTCCGTCCCTGTGGGTAGTGGTCCGTACCCCAGAACCATGCAGAACAGCACTGAATAATATGTAAGCCATCATAGTGTGTGTTGTGTAATGGGAAGTATGTATATTATGTGGCCAATAGCTGGTGGTGGAAGTAATGCCATTATGATGGACACATGGGATTCAAAGCCCACCCCTTGCAGGATACTCAGGTTAATTTGTATTGTAGCATACAGGAATGCCATAGGTGTGTAATACAGTTACCTGCAATCTGGCCCTACATATACCACCTAATGTCAGTCTGTGTCCATATGTGGCATCTGTCTGTATTGTAGCAAGGCAGAACAGTGCAGCTGTGCAGGATGGTGTTGTGATATTGTGGACCTGACATCTGAAAGTACCCCACATATAGGTATGCATATGTGTACATATGAACACATATATAGTATATATATATATATATATATATATATATATATATATATATATATATATATATATATATATATATATATATATGTGTGTGTACATGTATGTCCACAAATATACAGATACCCATGTGTAGACATATATATGAGCAGATATATACATCACATATATCTACACATATATAGATATATACCTATATGCGCATGTCTACATATATGCAAGCACACACACACAGACATGTATGTATGTAAATACATGTGTCCTATATTACTATCACAGTGCTGCATGCTATGTGTGAGGAAACAGCACACATAGCAATGCACACAGATATCTACAGCTGTCAGTGTGTGCAACATGGAGGGGAATGTCACATGTTAACCCCTTGTTAGGACCACATTGCCCTTATCCATGAATTATGAATGGGAATATGGGGAAGTATGGCAGGTTTAGTTGTGGAGGTGGTCAGGGTTGGTAAGTATAGAGGACAGCCTACAGGGGTGGTATGTAATACATGTGGTGGGTAAACACCTGGACGGTGTGTGTGGTCTGTGATGTGGAAGCCCCATGTGCCCCAATATGGACACAATGGGAACAAGCCTCCCACACACAGCTACTCACAACAGCAGTCTATATCCCAAAGGTGCCTGGCCTGGAGGGTGACCAGGAGGAGCAAGTGGGCCCTGTGAATGTGTACTGGGAGTCTCAAGGTGATGTAGCACATCCCACATGTGTCTGTGGAGGCCATTATGGAACAGTCCCTGGACTTGACCGCAGAGGACAGGAACATGTCTCTGTGTGTCCCCAGGGGGGGACAACATCCCCTGCGCTGGTTCCATCTGACGGTATTGCTGGACCAGTACATGAGGAGGCCCCACGGTGGGACATTCATGTGATGTGGCTGGGTAACATGGGCAGATGAGTTTGGAGAGGTGGTTCTGCTGGCAAATAGCACATATACATGCTATTGTGTCACTGTTATAGAATATATGTTGGTAGCAATAGTCTACAGAATCCCAGAACATGTCTAACAGCATGCATATATGACCGCAATAACACAGTATGTCAGATGTGCAGCACACACATAGCAGGCATACCACAGGCATATATGGAACCATTGTGGCCCTGACAATGGCATGCAGGTGAATAGTCTGTAACAGGCCAGCAATGATAGTGTCCACACAGGGAACATGGCTACAGACACATTGCAGAAAGCGTGGCACAGTACAATATCTGCCCCACTGGTAGGTATGCTGTAGCCATACCTATTGAGAAGTGCGTATGGTTTGTTGTCGCTGATATGGTTGGGAGGGTAACAGTGATGTGTATTAAGAACTGTGATAACCTTGCTGCATGACCTGCTCACACCTTTGTCCATATTTATGTCTTTCAGGCAGGATGTCTCATGCAAGGCTGCCAGCCTACTCAGCAGTGGAAAATGACATCCTGCTTGATGGACTATTTCATCACTATGCAACCTTGTTTGGCTGGGCTGCCCATGATCAGCAGGAGCGGACTGCCCTGTGGAATGACCTAGTCCACAGGGTCAATGATGTCAGACTGCACATCCGCAGTTATGAACAGGTCCAGCATCATTGTTCTGACCTGCTTCGCAATGCCCATTGGCGTGCTACTGCAGTCCGGGGGATCACCTCCCCACAGAGGGGGGTGTGCCATCCATCCCCCCTTGACACGTGTGGAGGAGCTCCTGGTCAGCCTCGTGGAATTTGCCTTTCCGGCCACACATCAACCACCAGACATCTTTGTGGAGGTGGGTGCCACCCACACACCAGCTGAGGAGTGTGCAGGTAAGGCCACAGGGCACATCCATAGACCACTGTTGCATATAAATCTGCATCAGTACAAGTAGATCATGCATATCTGACATGTCATAGCTATATTTTATTGCTGCATAGTAGTGATAAACAGATGTCCCTATGTGGTAATATTGTGGAAATGTACTGTTGATGTATTGTAATTCTGCACAAACCCTGTAGCACTGATGCAGTTGTGGCCACTGACTTTGCATCTCTCACCCTGTTATGTAGGTCCCTCCGGGATACTACCAAGGCAGCAGCCTGTAGCTGGTGAGTATGGTTCATGTAGATGCCTGCCAATACACCAGGCATGTAATGGCTATGATATATGTCATGCACACATCTAACACACCTACCCAGAATGCACGGTTTAAATGTGCACATATTGCTGCTGTGAAATGCACAGCATCACAGGGGTGACCATGATGGGGTATTGGAAGAGTATGTCAGACAGCTGCATGATAACTAACATCCTGTCATTGCAAAATGTGTCCGCAGGGAGTAACATAATGGTGGGAGACATGGCCTACAGTAGGGACATGTTTAGAACAACACCCATATACAGTGCAACACCAGTGTATATACCTGTAGGACAATGGCAACTGCTGCAGAGATACACTATGGCATAAGGCATTACATTGGTCCACATTATCAGCTGGGACTAGGCTGTAACATGTGGTGTTCAGTGTATGGGACACTGCAAAGTATCAGACGTGTAGGGCTTACTTGTCATGCATCTGCAAATAGGCTGAAGGAGGGGTGTCAGCATGACACATCAGTGCAACTGCAGCAGGGATCATAAGAATGCTAAGAATGGCTGTATCTGCACACAGTCTGGTTCAGGACCTGTGGCAGCCATAACCCTACCCCCACAGCAATGGTGACGGCAGTGTGTGAACAGCAAGGGATGTGCACATGAGTAGACCTTGCAATCATGCAGAATAGGGGACATGTGTAGGGCAGACTGAACATACACTGGCAAATGCAGATGGCCCATGCTGGTATACCCCTTCCAGCAGTAGTGACTGCTGTAATACACACAACAAGAGGTGCGACGAACCATCATGATAAGTGTGTGCACACATATGCCTACACAGTGTGTATGCATCATGGTCAGCATCTGCACACCTAACACATTTCATAGACACTGCATGTGAAAGTACAGGACATATGTCACATATCAGGCTCATGTACTGCTAAGATATGCGTGATGTGGTGCCATTGCAGATCAAGGATGGGTTCATCATATCAATGAGGATGTGTACACCCCCCATAGCCATGATATGCTCTAATGATTGTCAGTGTAAACGTATTGGATTGGTCATACATGGTCTGCTGTTGTTGAGAGCTGCGCATCAGACATCAGGCATTCACAAATGACATCTGTCCCCATATCATACCAAGTATGTGTTGCTGGAAAACATAGGGGCTGTGAGCATTAAAGCTGACATAACAGACACAGTAGTACACATTCAGCAATGGGCTGTACACCTGTGAGGTGTGGTGCACAGTACATGGCAGGGTGCAGAACAGGTGCACAGAAATACCATGTTCATGTGCGCAGTGGTATCCAGGGGAAGGGGCTTCACTTAGTGACACAGCACATGCATCACACACTTGTATACTGTTGCTAGCATGGATTGACTATAGCTGCACTGCATGCTGTCAGGTACCATACGTTATGCATGTTGACAGAGGGTTAATAGGAGGACTGTGTGTACTATCATTATGCAACCTCACTTGTATGTGAGTGTGTGTGCGTCCTGGTGGGTAGTTAGTTTGTCTGTAGGGTCACTCTGGTGAAGTGGATGGAGGTCTATGCATGTAGGATGCTTGTGTGCATCTGTGTGTGTTTGTGTGGCTGGCCATGTATGCACATGTATGATTGTGGGGTGTTCATACAGCAGTATCTCCCTCTGGTATCATCCAGTACATGTACATGGACTGCCACATTACACACCAGGAGTACTTATCATGTGTGTAATCACAGGACAGCTGATAGTATAATATGGTCTGTAGCAAGGAACAGGCATCGAGAGGGAAGGTAGACACCAGATACACCCTTAATATCGCATTCAGCAGAGAGGTCACCAACAACCCACATATGCAGCACTACAGATGCAATGGGGAAGTACTAGTCAACACCAGGGAGTGTATCCAAATATTACAGTTGTCACCTGATAGGCTGAATGAGCAGCATATCTGGCATGTACTGAGCATTACATACACGACACACCAGTGTGTGAAATTATGGATAGAACATAGTAGCCCACACATACAGGGGCCATGCTCATGATGTCCAGACATACACAGGGTGAATTCCGAATGACAGCAGTGAGGCCATCTAAACCCACTACACACAGGTCAGACAGGTAAAATAGTAACAGGTCTTGTGTTGTGACCACTTGTGTAGGCATTTAGAGGACTGATATATTAATGAGTGGTATCAATGTGTGTATGTTAACAAGTGGGATGCAGGATGGGGTATCACATGGACATATACATGGGACTGTCTGTAAAGCCATGGACAGGCAGGTATTACAGAGGTGTGTGTGTGTGTGCATGTGTGCGTGTGTGTGTGTCTGTGTGTGTGTGTGTGTGTGTGTGTGTGTGTGTGTGTGTGTGTGTGTGTGTGTGTGTGTGTGTGTGTGTGTGTGTGTGTGTGTGTGTGTGTGTGTGTGTGTGTGTGTGTGTGTGTGTGTGTGTGCTGTTAGGCAATACTGTACAGGTTTTGAAGTGCATTTATTGTTTTCCCCCACAGGTGGTGAGGTGGGTCAGGGTCTCTCCTGCATACAATCTGATGTTGGTGCCCATACAGACACCGAAGATGATGATAGTACTGTTGAGGCACAGGTGGGGTTGTCAGGGGCCGACACTGCACCATCATTTGACATCCCCCTTTTAGCCACCCCAACCCAGCACACAATTTCAGTGCCTATACATACCCCCCTCACCAGTGGCCATAGCAGAGGGACAGCTGGCGTTCAGTGGCAGTGCACAGGAAAGTGTGGTAACCATGACTACTATGTCCAGTCACAGCAAGCATAGCCGGATGTACGGCAGGGCACCACATAGGCAGATGTCCCAAAGTGCACGTGGTAGGGCCGCTGGATATCATGATCCTGGCAGAAGAGACATAGCTGGTACCAGCAGACTCATGTTTCAGGCTGTCATGGCCATGTACGCATGTATGGAACATTACACTGACAGGGCCTGAGGCTGCAGAGGGCTAGTCTCACATCTGTAAGTGACAACATCTGTAAACTGTCTGGTGCCATCCGTGCTTATACTGAGCTCATGAATAGATAGCATGGTGAGATGATGGCCCTCACCAGCCGTAGTGTGTCTGTGCTTGAACGTGTGGTGGGGGTGTGGCGATGGCCACGTGAATGTAGGCCAGCAATACCAACAGCTGGCAGTCAACATGGACATGCTAGATCATCAAGGGGCTAACATAGTGGCAGTACTAGCCCCGGCAGTGCGGGAGGGTGCTGTCCACACTACATCACAGCAGGCCATGTGCATGTGGTCCTGGTCAGTCCCAGGAAGGGCCTTGACCCAGAGGACATTTGTCATCAGCAGGTGAGAGTAGCACATCGAGACCTGTTCCTGGACATGCCCATAGAGCCCCTGGAAGGCACAGTCCATGTATTCATGGCCAGAGGCAGTGAACTGCACACCCTGCCAGGTATTGGTATGGTCTCCAGCTGTCCATAAATACCTGTGTAGGGAAGTCACATGACAGAACTGTGAGCATGTATACCCACACACTATATAAACACACCTAGGGCAGCCCCATACCTACACACACCACAGCACCATGCCCAGCTTACCGCAGTGCACCCCTCGTCCACACATATGGTGTAAAATGTATGGCCCACCCTCGACCTCTGGCAAATCAACATTGCACCCTGTGCATATGGTGATACCTGTGCCACATCCCTGTCATTCATACCATCAATGCAGGGACAGGCTAATACGATTCTGATGCACACGGCGATTGTACTACAGTGTACCGCAGTACTGCAGTGTAACATGTTGTAAGGAGTAGAGTGTAATGCATATATGGCAGGTAGTGTAGCCATCCAGCAATGATGCATTATAGCTTTTAGTAACACTGGTTGATTGTGGTCTCTATAATGTTATCCATTTGTGTTGTAGGTGTACATATGTCAGCACAAGGATGCCCTGTCCATATCATGATACCTGTGCCACATCCATGTCATCTATACCATCAGTGCAGGGACAGGTTAATATGGTGCTGATGCACACAGTGACTGTACTACAGTGTACCACAGTACTGCAGTGTAACATGTTGTAAGGGGTGAAGTGTAATGCATATATGTCAGGTAGTTTCGCCGTCAAGCAATGATGCATTATAGCTGTTAGTAACACTGGTTGATTGCAGTCCCTATAATGTTATCCATTTCTGTTGTAGGTGTACATGTGTCAGCACAAGGATGGTCTGCAGTCATATTCCACAACGGGGTATGGCACTGTGTTGACACCATGGCTGTGACATATCTGGGGTACAGTTGAACAGATGTCACAGGTTACTACGCAAACCCGCTTAAAGCTGCTCAAAACTGCCTTAACCACTCTGCATCCGACAGCCCTTGTCCAGCAACAAAATGAACAGCCCTTGCAGGTTTTGAACCCAGGACCCTGTACACTACAGTCATAACACTTAACCACTATGCCATGACCACTGCGAAGACAGCTGTTGTTTTACCAGTATAGCTCTGAATACACATATTGAGTAGTATTGAACAATTGCCTTTAACTTCCAAAGTTGTGTAGTCCTTGTTATTAATATGACTTTTGCATCACATAATGCACACATAGCAGATACATACAGTGAGTTACATCTGGGAGGGTATACACAACCTTGAGGTTTACACATGACAGGAATATGGTTATATACATATAATAGGTCGATATATGTCTACATGTACATACACATGTATACTCATACATATGTCTGTATACACATCTGTATAGTGCAACATATATATGGCCAGGTGTACAGCTCTTCGTATATATATATATATATATATATATATATATATATATATATATATATATATATCTACGCACATATATGTATATGCATATGTATTTATAGATATATGTATATATAGCTATATATGTATGCACATCCTATGTGTACAGAAATGCCTAGTTATGTTGGTATATTTGTAGATATCCATAACTATATGTGCATACATATCTATTCTGATATACCTACTACTATCAATATATATGTAGATATCCATACGTATATGTGCATATGTATCTCTATCTGCATATGTGTAGACATTTATTGCTCTGTATATGTATGTATATTTATCTGAGTGTTTATATTTATATATATATATATATATATATATATATATATATATATATATATATATATATATATGGATAATTATATATACATAGATGTTCACCATATGTCCTGCACATGGAGTGGTGTCCTACCTCAGCCCCAATAGTCCCAACTTCTTAGTACAGGGAGATGTCAGGTATGTATTGCAGGTATATTTGTAGACTATTGCTACTGTAATAGAGATTGTCTTCACAGACATGGTGCATGTGGGCGGTCACATCTGCTTTTAACATGTGCGCCATTGGCTACTGACAGACATCCTAAGGACATCATAGTACAGTACAACTGCTAGCACAGTAATGCTCCTGTGGACTACAGCAGAGATATGGCCAATATATGTGGACAGTCTGACACACTCTGGAATGTACAGAGGTATACACAGAACCCCTTAGTGCAAGACATGTGGACCATGCCTGACAATGTGGATTTTAACAGCCATGTAGATGGGTATATCACATAACTACTGGTTTACATTTGCCCCCATAGGTTTTGCATTCACACACCCTGTCTGTCCTGACACATAATAACCACTGGTACAGAGGTGCCATGACCACATACTACCCACTAGTTAGTGACATATATCTGTACAGTATCCCACTGCTTTGTCTGACATACATGACTGTTATGGTGGCCTGTCAGCAGTACATCTGGCAAGTATCTGGACATGACATCTCATTGGGTAAGTATACTAAGCTGCTAGGCATGTAACAAAGCACTGTGCAGGCTACAGGCAGACTGGCTCAACACAGGTCTACATTTCCTATGGGGGAATACACTTGCACCTGCCTATATAGCAGGATCTACAGGCAAGTCACAGCACAGAGTAATAGACACCTGTGTTAAAGTGCATAACCACAACCAATGTGAACACAGCCACATATCGTAAGCTAGTGTAATATTACAGTATATGGACTATCTGTTCAACACCATCCTCATATGTGCCACTCACACACTAACCCTACAGATACTGGGCTGCTACACAGTGTGGTCCAATGCCTGTCTGTGGAATGGGACATGTGTGTGTTTGGCCCTACAAACATGTAAGCTGATAGGGTAACATACAGTGGAGCAGCATGTAACATCAGATAGAACAGGACCAAGAACAATGACATCTACCACAGTCTGTACACAGGCCAAGGTACATATTAATAATACACACACTGTCGACAATTACCATACGTACACAGACCTCAGTACTGTACACACAACCACAGAATGTCCAGGTTATGTCATCAAATATAACTCCTACTATACATAACATGTGTAGCAGTCTGATATCTCACTGGCTTGTAATCACATATGATGTCAGTAAATAGGGTGTACAGCACATATGCACCTCTTACTGCATGACATATGTACAAAGGTTGACAGAGCTGTGGCTGAAGGCACAAACACAGGGCCAATATTGACATGTTGCTGTGATAACCTCATACATTTACTGTTGTAACAGGGTTTGTTACAACATATGTCGTATGAGGGATATGAAGTCAGTAACTCTCATGGCTGTCAACATCGACTGACTTCAATCCTCACACTACCTTCTGCAGTTCACATATAGGTGCTCTGTGGGTAACACAAGAAACAAAATACACCACACACTGCCCAGTCTGCAGATGACCCTACAGATGGGGGTTTCCTCATAAACATAGCACTGACATGACAGGTATTAAAACATGTAGGACAGCCATATCCACACACAGCCTGTTAAACCAACATTACTCCAAATGCAGTATAGCAGCACTTACAGTCTGTAGTCAAGTCAGGCACATCCCCCTCCGGTGTGTTTGCCTGTTTCCACAGTGTATGTTGTTAGAGGTAAATCCCCAATCCATCTGTGATGCTGTTTGCCAAACAACAGATCTAGTTCCTGCTCACAGTGAATGAAAAGGCCCAACACCAACATGATGTTCCTAATTACGGGAGTGTGTTTCCATGCAATTGGCTATGGGAATGTTACCACAGCTGTTCCACATGCAATCAGCTAGAGGAGGGCTGCAATTCGTGCAGAGGCCATCAGCTATTCATGAGCATCATTTACAATACACTTGCTGCTACCTAAGCAAAGCAGTTGTAAGTCTCCACATCTACCAGAGAGGGAGTGAGAGAGGCAGACAGAGGCAAAGATAAGTCAGGGAGGGGTGGGCGAGTAAAACTTAAGCATGATTGTGTCACACACCTACCAGTACAGGGTATCAAACCCCTGACTAACTATGTATTGCTATCAAATGTCTATGGAGTTATTGAATGCACCACATAGATTACATGTTGTGGAGCCCTTCAAATGTATGTGATGATGAGTGACATCTGCAACAGTGATATGGTAGGTGAGCACATGCCTGTCTGCATGAACAGGTGTCAGTGTCAACACAGCCACACTCTCACAGGGACTCACACACATTGACACACTTGGCATGGTCAGGAATATAACTCACCACTAGTTAGATTGCCACAACACAGTACTGTGCAGGTATCACATGCACCACAGCAGTTATACGGAGGTTATATGGGCAAAGGGTATGTGGAGGTGTCTGACATCAGACAACATGCTTCAGTATGCCAATGGGGGTTGTAGTGAGTGTGAATGTGATCATGGGCATCATACACCACACACACAGACACAGAGTGCCAGTACTGACATGCATGAGTGCATTGCTTTTTGAGTGTGTAGTGGTCGACTGTGCCAGATGGCTATATAAGGCTAAGTGATGGGTATACCTTGGCATCAGGCCACATGACAATGGTCTGCAGTGTGGCTCAGAAGTGTAGTGTCAAACCCAGAGCTGTTGGACATGCTCCATTTAAAGAAATCCCAATCCCTCCAAGCTACACGCTCTAGGAACCTAATCCTTGTCACCACAATAAACAGAACATGCTGGAGGGATAGATTCCTGTCCCAGAGACTTCCTATACTCTGGAATAAACTATCTATCTATATCAAACAAAGCTCTTCATTAGCACTCTTCAAGAAAAATCTTGATGATTGGATGTGAAATAGGAAATTCACCCTGGGAATCACCTCTGTGGCTCTGCTCGACAGTGGTGCAGGAAAATAATTTTCTTGGGTGGCAAAAGCCAGGGTACCTTTTTGGCTGGGCTTGTATAGGCCCCAGGGCTGATAGCCTAGTACCTACCTATGAACCTATGAACCTAGTGTCTAGATTTGCCCACACAGGTGGGTATTGTATTCACCATCCGGTCACCTGGGTAACTATTGCGTGTGGCCATTGTTGTGCATTGCTTGCCATGTATGTGTTCCTTAGTCCATGACATGGATAGTGTCTGGGATGGGCACACTTCCCACATGCATGTACAGTGACATGTGGAACTGTACCTGGGGTGTCTGGCCCATGTTATGTAAACAGATTGTTATCATCAGATGTGCCAGTCCTGGCCTCATGTGGCGGGAACTGTTAATGGACAGCAGATTGACCCTGCACCTACATTGATAACATGATACAGGTATTCCCTGGTGCCAATGGCATCTGTCCATACAGGGCATGTGTTTCAGGCATGGTATGTCCTTTGTGGGTCACATTTCATGGCACCACAGGTGTTGCAGGTGTCCATTGGGGAACATAGGGAATGTGCACTGTCTGCATGTACATGCCTATTGGACTGATGGACAGGGTGCCATGCCCTTTGTAGCTCACTGCAATTACACCATGGTTACTTTCAGTGGGAAATATGCAGGGTACTATCAACATAGCGGTTGTTATCTAGGCAAGTGTGTGTATGTTCTCTGGATAATACATGGGTTGCTAACTTTGTTCACCTGGCCTTGATGTCACATGTAGGGGTATGGATTTGCACCTCAGCCTCTTGGCTATTTCACATCTGTTATCCCTGTATGATGGACATTGTGATATATACTAGGGCCACCATATAAGAAGTTTGCAAAACCCGCTCCACAATGGGTCCAGTTGTTACACACTCACAGCCACCTCCACACAGGATACAAATGACACACACACACACACACACACACACACACACACACACACACACACACACACACACACACACACACACCTGCCATGTCTGGTATTAGAACTCCTACCTAACTAGTTTATTACACAATGGTACTACGCAGTTATAGGATGTGCCACAGAGATTACTGGAGTACTCTTTACAAAAAATTGTATTTCACAGTGAATGACATCAGCAGGATTGCCAAAGTAGGGCATTTGAATTGTAGTGAGTGTGACTAGCCTAAAAAGAATTGCCCCTACACAGACATAGAAACACACAAATACATCCAAAACTGCCATGTGTGGGAATAGAACCACTACCAGACTTCTATATCACACTACAGCATTACTCTGTTATAGGACGCACCACAGAGATTACTAGAGTGTTCCTTCCCCAAAAGTTGTATTTCACAGTGAATGACAGTTATGGGATGCACCACTGATATTACTGGGCTACACCTTCCCAAAGGTGTATTTCACAGTGAATGACATCAGCAGCCTTGCCAAAGTAGGGCATTTGAATTGTAGTGATTGTGATTAGCCTAAAACGCATTGCTCTCTACATAGATAAAAACACACACACTTGCTATGTCTGGGACGAGAACTCCTACCTAACTAGTTTATCACACTACAGCAGTACGCAGTTATATGACACACCACAGAGATTATTGGACTAATCATTTCCCAAAGGTGTAATTCAAAGTGGATGACCTCAGCAGACTTTTCATAGTAGGGCTATGGGGAGGGCTGTGTGTGTGCATGAGCCATAACCCATTCATCTAGAGGTTGACACACCACATGCGGGCACATGCAGGGTTATATTCCACAGGTACATGTATACAGCTGCTAAATGATTACTTCCTTGTACAGTCATGTTGCACAGCTAGCACTTACACCACATAGTCTGTAATGCTGACAGATACCGGTGGCTAATGTATACAGTGAGTGACATTTACACCTCATGTGGTTGTAGCCATTTGGCTGTGTGCTGGGTGGGACAGGCCTCATAATGGATGGCTCCTTGTCACAATCACTGGCATCCACACATCTATGTACATCTAATTCTGGCTTATTATAGTGTGTTGTCCTTGGATACAAGTCTGTATTCCTATCCACTGTGTGTGCAAAGCCTGATTGCTGCATGCTGAGGAGTGAATGCACTAACATCTGCAACTGCCAGATATGTATGGTCAACTGTTGTTTGCAGACACGGGCTTCATTTGTTTACGTGTTTGAGCATACCGAGTATGACCTTTCAGTATGTTGTTGTCTGACATTGCCCTCATTTCGCTAAGTGTGTGAGCATGCCCAGTACACCCTTCTGTATTATATGTGTGGATCAATTCCAGGTAGTTTGTACTCTAGTGCAGACCTTTGTGTTGTACACCTACAGGTAGCAAACTGTTTCTGCAGGGTATCCATCGATCATTTTGCAATATGGGGACAAACTGTGCAGGGGATAGTGTACACTGTAGTTGATTGTGTCTGTGCTGCTTCAGCTGCATGGTACTGCTGTTAGCAGAGATATTCAGATATGTGTACTGTTATACACTGTGATGTTTTCAGTCCTCATGTACTGTCATGTGGACATTCTTGCTCACAGAGATGTCTTGGGGGACAAGGCTGACTGCAGCTGTCTCTGGTATTGTGGGCAGATGCCTACATATTCATGGTAAGTTATGCCATTTTGGAGGGGGAGCTGCAGACACTTGCTGCTGGGTCTGTGTATCCAGTTCAGCACCTTGGTACAGTGCTGGCAGAGGATCCCATATGTGTATATCCATCGTCATGACAAGTATGGCCTTATCTTGCTGTGGCAATACCTCACAGCTGTACAGATTCGCACAGGTTATCCAGAGGCAGGGGCCATGAGTCAGGAGATTACCCTTATTGTGGTGTACGGGCAGGTATGTAGCCACCCATTTATGTGCGTGCAGCCAGGGATAGTGTGTGCACAAGGCTTTGTTTGGACATTCTATGCTAACCATGCTCCCACCACCCCCTCTGTTATTCTATCCTCTTCCATACATTATGCATACATTCTCTGATACTTCCCCTAAGGTTATCACCCCATCACAGCTGTGTGCTGGTGTTGGTACACAGTTCATGCAGTGGGACATGGTGCACATATTACTGTGGTTTGTTCATGTGGCCTTGCATATGGCTTATATGGAGTGTGTTATGTTGTTGTTTGGGTGTCCATGACATAACATGCATTGGCAGTAAGTGTGAGACACAGGCCTTTGGCAGAAGCCTGTGGGCCATTAGGTGTTGCTGCAGGCCAGATGTGGCAGGCTATTGGATTCTGTCAGTCTTACAGTCTCATACCGCCATACAGTATATTCCCCTGGGGTGACAGGGTAGGTGTGCTAGGTGTTCATGCCAATACCTTCTATCAGTCTTGTTCAGGTGGTTTGGATGCTGGCAGGGTGCAACCTACGGCTAGGGACACACCTTCTTACAACACCTGTACTGCATGCTGCATTCCTTTGCTATTGCCATATACAGGTGGGGTACTCATTCCCCACATCAGGGATATGACCAGAGAGGTACCTGTGGGTGGTGTTTGTGTGAGCTGGGTGCATGTGTGCTATGGACACTACTTACATCTGACACACAGATATGCATGGGGCATTCCAGTTATGCTGGCATGTGCAGGTACATCAACTGTTTCCCAGTACATCAGTCCTACCTCTTTTGTGGTCTGCACATGTTCAGGCAGACAACACCGGTATCCCCTACTTCAGGAAAAGATATTGTGATGCATACCTGTATGTACAATTTCAAGGGTGTCTCCATTTCACAGTGACACAATATATACTGTATGTCTGGAGTACTTTTCCCTGTGTACTGCTTGTATATCTAGCCCAACAGCCTTGTCAGTCTTTCAGATGGTGACAGATATTACCACCATACATTTACAATGGCTTACTGCTAGCATGTGTTATACTGGTGGGAATTGTCTTTGGCAATGCAGTTGTGAGGACTTGTCCCTGTCATCAGCAGTAGTGGGCAATGGCCACCAGTCTTACCTCAACATGCATACATACTGACCACTCTCACACAATATGAAACACACACCAACCCAACACACACATGCCTGCATATTGTGCTGCAACCTATCCTGCTACCTTGGCCACCTCTGGGCATCTGTGCTCCACTGTTATTATGCCTACACATGCATGTTACTACATTTCTACATAGGGTTGTGGAGGGGGGGGCTCTCACCTGACTATTACAACATGTGTACATCAGATTGTGGGGGGGCACACCAGACACTGTTACTACATTTCTAAGTTTGGTTGGGGAAGCACACCTGACTGCGACTACATTTCTAGACAGGATTGGGGAGGGGGCACACCTGTCTGTTTCTACATTTCTACACAGTGGTTGTGAGGGGGCACACCTGACTGTTACTACATTTCTACACCGGATTGGGGGGGGACACCTGACTATTTCTACATTTCTTCACAGGATTGGGGGGGGCACACCTTACTGTTTCTACAATTCTAGACTGGATTTGGGGGGGAGCACACCTGTTTGTTTCTACATTTCTATACAGGATTGGGGGGAACACCTGACTATTTCTACATTTCTTCACAGGACTGGGGAGGCACACCTGACTGTTACTACATTTCTACACAGGATTGGTGGGGGGCACACCTGACTGTTTCTATATTTCTGCATAGGATGGGGGGGCACACCTGACACTTGTACACATTTGCTATGACTGTACTGGTATGTCAGGTACACTGTTTCATTCTGTATTCTAACCTATCCTGCTGACTAGAGGCATATCAGTGTACTACAGGTCTTAGCTTTCATTGACCTACATATTAGTTTCTGACTTCCTACCCTTCAGAACTAACATCCCACTGCCTGACCTGCTGTAGTCTGTCTGTGTAGGCCCCATAGGCATCATTCAGAGGCCATAGCACAGCCTTTGTTTGTGTTTGTCTACACCTGTCCTGCTGGCTGAAACTGTTGTTGGGTATGTGAACCTCCCTGACTGCATGTGTCAGTCATATGGACTCACATGTTTCCCAGCACATTTCCTGCAGTGGGTTTTGTCACCCTGTGTAGTACTGGCTACTATGGTGACATCAGTATTTGTTACAGATCTCATGGTGCCACTATAGGTGTCTACTATCTGCAGGCATACCATTCAGCTACCCGGTTCCCTTGCATGCTCACATCCATACCATACATACAGGTAACAACACATTCTACTCCATTCCACATTTGGTAGGTTGAGTGACTTACCTTGTGGATGTCCCAGTATTTAGGGTGGTGCTGCAGGGCTGCCTATGTTGAATGCACATAGTACGCTCTCTACACATGGTTGAGAACAGGTAGTGTCATGTTTGGCATTCGTTTTACCGTATGTGCGAGTCAGAGAGAGGTGCCATTCCCTGGGTCCTTCCTATGTCAGTATATGTGCTATGCATTGCCTCTTTGTCAAGGCCAGGGCATAATGGGCAGGCATCCTTCTGCTTACTGAGACAGGCTCAGGTTGTTCCTCCTCCGAGTCACTCTCTGCCTGTGCAGGTCTTGGCAATGGTAGGGGGCTGCGTGGCCCTGCCCCATGTTGTTCCTGCTGCAGCTGTTTCTGCAGGATCATATTGTGTAGCATGGCACATATGATGACAATTTGGGTACATGTAGCTGGTGAGTACTGCAAGGCTCTACCGGATGTGTCCAGGCACCAGAACCATGACTTGAGCATCCCAAACACATGCTCTATTATAATTCTGGTCTGTGCGTGTGCCATATTATGGAGTTCTTGTTCGGGTGTGTCTGCATTTCTGATGGGTGTCATCAGCCACGGCTCCAGTGCGCAACCAGCATCCCCCACTAGGTGACCGTAAGGGATGTCCCCACTGGCAAATCTCTGATACAGCTGCGTCAGATGCCAGATGTGAGAATCATGATAGCTTCCAGGGCAGCCAGCATACACATTCATTATTATGCCCTGGGCATCGCACACAACCTGGCAGTTGATGGAGTGGAAACCCTTGCGGTTGATGTAGACCCTACTCCGCTCACCGGGTGGTGCTTTGATGCATATGTGCATGCAGTCTATAGCACCCACTACCTCAGTGTATTCTTGGTGGAACAGTTGCATATCACTGGCCAATGTCTCATGGGTGTTGGGGAAATATACATGCTTACCGGCATGTGCTGACATGGCATCCAGGAACTGGTGGAGTACCCTGGATGCTGATGCCTGTGAGATCCCTATCATATCCCCAGTTGGCCTTTGGAAGATACCTGTAGCTAGTATTCTTAGGCCTACACATATCTTGGTATCCACTGAGATGGGTTCCCCTCTGTTAGTTCAGTGTGTCAGGCGTGGCCGGCACAACTGAACAATTTGCTGTAAGAGGTCCCTATGAACCCTATAATGCTGCATTATCTCCAGCTCATGTAGTCCTTGATAGGTTGCCCTGAGTCTGTACACTCTTCTCCATCTCCTCACTATGGGTTGGTCGACAGCATTCACATCCTCACCACCCTCAGCCTCTTCCACATGTTGTTGTATGATAGCTATTGCAGACCCTATCATTTTGTTGTTTTTTTTTTGTTAAAACTTCCCCACTTGTATACACCAGTGGTGTAGAGTATGGGAATAACCAGAGGGAAAGGTGTTTGCATGGTTTATAGTAGTGTTCTGGGCTGGGCTGGTCTGCTGCCTGTGTAAGTGGCTGATTCTGATACATTTCACCTGCCAGCTATGCTAGTTCTCCTAGATTATCTTCCTACTGCTGTTTTCCCTTCCCATTGCCTTCCTGTTTAAGCCCAGGGTGTGCCACACAAACACAGTGCACAAATGTGCAAAGAGCTGCTATTTCCTAGTTTACTTTTTTTATTTTCCTTTAAAACCTGGTGCGCTGTGCGCGCACCCGCTTAGGCAATGTAAAGAGTGCTAGGCAGCCTCAGACACACACCCTTACTTAGCTGTGCTAAGCTAGGAGCAAACTCAAACCACGGGGCTCCAATCCACTTTCAGTATGCCTGACACACCCCCTATAATGTCAGCTAACTCCTAGGCTTGCACCAAGCTATCCCTGCTCTTACACTGTTGGGAGCTGCCTAGCATGCAGGGGAAATCTGGGATTCACTATCATTCCCCTCATTTGCATAGGATTGCCTGTTAATGCATAGTTACATGTCCCACACTGAGCCTGCCCCCTTAGCAACCACTAATCCCTTGCCATGTTGTCTTCTGCCTGCCATTGAGTATAATGGCAGAATAGTGATTTTGGTTAGGATGCTTATTTAAGGTATTTTTTCTTATTTTCCCCCCAATCCCATTTGTGCGCTGCTGCCCTATGCTTAAACAGCCGCGATCGGCTAAAAAAAATAAAAGTTGATTTTTTTTTTGCAAGTGTTTTCTATGCCAATGGCCTTATAATTGGCCATTGGCATGCTTTATACATGAAATGCACCCTTTATTTGGAGCTGTCATGGCTCAGTTTTGTAATTTGTAGAAATGTACTCCGTTGCTGGTGGAGTACATTTTTGCAGATTATACTAGTCCTGCACGGCCAGTTTCTAGCTTCCTGGATCACAAATTCACCTCATTTGCATGGATGTCTACTGCAAATGGGGTAATTTGCATACAAGGGCTGAGTCCATGCAGGACTAGAGCAGGAGCGCTCGTGCACACCCCTACAGGTTATTCCTGGATCGCACGGCAGACATATTGCCTGCTGGAGCTCCAGCACTAGTCCTACATGCTGTGCAGGGCTTGCAGAATCCGAGGGAATGACTCATTATTGCAAACTGTTTGGGATTTTTTGATATTTTGTTAAAGGTTACAAAACTAAAACAAAATGTTTACTTTGCTAAAAACATTTCCTTTTTGTAACAGAGAATTCAGCTCTATTTACCAATGTTCATTCATGTTCAGTTCATGTTCAGGGTGGCCATGGTGGTGCAGCGGTTAGTATTGCCACCTCACAGCAAGAGGTTCTCCGGTTCGATTCTCATCTGGGGTACCTTCTGAGTGGAGTCTGTATGTCCTCCCTGTGGTCGTGTGGGTTTTCTCCGGGTGCTCCGGTTTCCTCCCAAAGACATGCAGTAGGTGAATTGGTCACTCTAAATTGGCCCTAGGTGTGAATGTGTGCATGTGTGTGCCTTCTGTAGAAGGTTGGATGCCAGGCTGGCAACTTGACACCGTAAAACTCCACTGCCAATCATGAGCAGACAGATGATCCACTGTGACGACCCCTAACCAGGAAAAGCCAGAAGAAGAAGATTCATGTTCAGTTCTTGAAATAAACTATCTTTCATTTTAAAACCAACAAAATCAAACACATAATTTAACTGAAATAATTTGATAACCCATTTTTAGATGACTTGTTAAATGACATACAAAGAAGCAATAACTTTTTAAATATGTTCAGTTTTCTAATTTCTAAAGACTTATTGTTTTCATGTGAAATACTCTATTTTAGTTTCTTATTATTAGCATGTAGCATTTTCATGTCAAATAGTTTATAAAAAGGACAACATCTTTAAAACCTGTAACTTGATATAGTTTTTTTATTCTATTATTTTATTAGGTTTCCTGGTAGCATTTATTTTGAACTTTCTTCTAATTTTCATTTTTAACAACATTTACTCTGGTGTTGAGTATTATGATCATATAGTAATCATGTTTGCAAAGCATTATTTTTTGAAAGTTAAGAATAAAACTTCCACATATGCTCTTCAACTGTACATTATGCAAGCAAGGTAATTAGGTCTTTGTTAAATCGTATCAGGTACTTTTGTGCTCAAGACTACATAGTCTAAGCTGTTATATCTAAATACACTTGCTTTCTCTTTTTATTTTTATTTTATTAGTCATTGCAATGTTCTTTTTATCTACTAGCATAAAACATCACATTTCCAATATATTTATGTTATACTACCCTTTGTGTAAGAGGGTAACACAAGGTTTTACACTTTTGTTTTTCAGAAAGTGTACTCTTGAATTTTCCCTTTGGTTTAGGATTAAGCATGAATACTACACAGATGTAGTTATCACAGAAGACTGCTATAGGTAGGAATAAAATTTGACACATTACAATCCTGCCATCAGCATAACTACTACTTATTACTTTCTACAATGTTTTTTCTAATCCTGAATCCCCTTTCATGAGGGCCAACATGCTGATATGATCCTGCTATCTTGGAAAATACATTTTGCACATTATGTACTGCAATGGTGTGGTTAATGAGAGTACAATGCTCTAATATGTTTTATAGGTTCATAGGTTCATAGGTTGGTACTAGGCTATCAGCCCTAGGGCCTATACAAGCCTAGCCATAACAATTCCCTGGCTATTTCTTCTCACACTATTTACTTCCCTGGACCCCTGTCTAGCAGGGAGACTGACATGATCCCTGGGGTGAATTTCCTTTCTCCCATCCAAACATCAAGGTTCCTTTTGAAGAGGGCCAAAGAGGCACTCTGCTTGACATGTATGGGCAATCTATTCCAGAGTCTGGGGAGTCTCTGGGTCAGGAACCTATCCCTCCAGTATGTTTTGTTTATTGTGATGACAAGGTTTAGATCCCTGGAGCATGTGGCTCTGACGGATTGGGATTTCTTTAAGTGTAGCATGTCCAACAGCTCTGGGTTTGACATGGCCTTGTATGTTAAGCAGAGATCGCCTCTGAGTACACAATATGCGACAGAGTATAGCTGGAGTTTTTTAAGGCGGTCAGCGTAGGGCATCTGCTTTAGGCCTGTGATCCTTTTAGTGAGGTATTTCTGCAGCCTTTCCAGTTGCTGCAGATGTCTTGAGAGGTACATACCAAACAGGGCATTGTATTCTATAATGGGTCTAATGAGGGATGAGTACAGTGGGACAATGACCTCCTTTTTTCTGGATGAAAAGCCCTTAGTGATGAGGTATGCCACATAGAAGGATTTCCTGACTGTTGTGGCGATGTGGTTATCAAAGGTGAGACCACTGTCCACCTGTGTCCCTAAGTCTCTTATCATACTTTCAGTGTTTAGTGTACTGCCACCTATATGGTAATTCATAGATACATGTTTTTTCCCAAAGGGGCTAACTATATATTTCTTGGCATTGAGCTTGAGCCCATGGCTCTGGCACCAAACATCTGTTTCTGTAAGGCCCTTTTGTAGAGTATCCACATCATTTGGGGATGCAATAATCGCTCCCAGTTTACAGTCATCTGCAAACTTTGTTAGCCAGTGTCCCTTAGTGCTGGCCTGTACTTCAGAGAAGTAGATGCCAAACAAGAGCGGTCCCAGGACTGTCCCCTGAGGTACTCCACTTGTCACTTGTCTGGAGCTGGATATGGAGTCGGCTACTTTTACAGTGTGGGTTCTATCAGTAAGCCAGTTAGCAATCCATTGGGTGATGTAGGGATTAATGCCCATCTTAGTAAGTTTATCTATGATTCCAGAGTGGGGGATGGTGTCAAAGGCCTTTGCAAGGTCTAGATTGGCTGTGTGGACCACCTTACCCTTGTCCATGGCTCTGGAGACTGATTCAAAGAAGTCAATAAGGTTCAGGAGACAAGATTGTCCCTTCACGAACCCAAACTGGGTGGGTTCCAGTGTTTGAAGGTTGCCAATGTCTTTGTTTAAAAGTTCCATGATAATACGCTCCATGGCCTTGCAGATATGGCTTGTCAGACTGATGGGATGGTAGTTTCCAGGATCCAAGGTTGATCCTCCCTTGTGGAGTGGGATAACTGTAGCTCTGCACCACTCATTGGGCATGAAACCTGAGGTGAGGCTATGATTAAACATGACACTCAGGTGAGGTGCCAATTCATATTGTAGTTCATGTAGTACACAACCCGGGATATCATCTCGTCCCATGGATGCTGTATTCTTAGCTTTGGAGAGTGCGTTTTTGACCTGTATGGCCGTTATTACCAGAATTTGGCAATCTTCCGGTATTGAGATGGTCCATTTAGGGGGTGAGAGGGGGGTGAAGTTGGCACTGAATCGATCTGCCAGGATATTGGCAATATCCTTTGGATCTGTATATTTAATGCCATTCTGTTTTAGCTCAGAGCAGATCTGAGCATTGCCATTTAGATTCTTGACATAGTTATAGAATGCCTTGTGGTTGTCTTTGGAATCTTTGGCAATTTTATTTTCGTAACTAGCTTTGGAGGATTTTATGAGGGATCTCAGTTTCTTACTGAGGCTGGTAAGGGAGTTTTTTGCATCCTAGGATTTTCCTCTTTTCTGCAACAATTTCTTCCTTTTGTTGTAAAGTTTGTTTATGGCAGGGGACCATCAGATTGGCTTCCTTTTTTGAATGAGAGCATTTTGGTCCTATTTGGGATGGCATGATTCATGCATGAGTGAATGTGCTCATACAGTGCCTTAGTGTAGGATTCAGCAGTTGAACTTTCAGTTCCCGTCTGCATGGGTGTCATGAAGTTTGTCACTTCTGACTTGAGTAGCATGAAGTTGGCTTTGGAGAAGTTTTTTATGCAGATTTCCTTACTGGGGGGTGTGGGTGGGATGTGGATGTTAAGGGTGATTAGCTTATGGTCAGACCTGACTAACAAGGGGGTGACCATAGGTGTGGAGCACCGATTTCCCATGTTGGTAATGACCCAGTCTAGGATATTGGAGCCCCTGGTGGGACTATGGATTAGTTGATCCAGGGTGTTGGAATTTATGAATTCCAAGAACCGTTGGGCAAAGGTGTTGATACATGAGTAGTTTTTCCCAGTTAATGGCAGGGTAGTTAAAATCACCTAGTATTAGGGTGTTTGGTTCTATCTTAATATTTTCCAGTATGTTTAGAAAGGTGTAGTGAGAATCTTGGGGTATGGTTGGGGATCTGTAGCAAGCTACAATTTGGATTGCAGTCTTACCTAGTGTTAGTTGCACCTGGAGAATTTCAGACACATTGTGTTGGGCAACTAGCCTGGTGGTGTGAATATCCTTGGTGAATATTGACACTCCTCTACCTTTAGTGTTCAGTCCTGGTTTGGTGGCCGAAAAGTGTGGTAAGAGTTGTAGCCTGGTATTGCAGGGGTGCACTCTGGAGCCTTGAACCAGGTCACAGTTACTGCACAGATATCGATGTTCTCCATTTTTAGGAGTGCCTCGATAGATTGCATTTTGAGGTTTAGACTTCTAGCATTGAGTAGCATTACCTTCAGATTTTGCATGCTTGTGCCTATTACGGTGGTGGTTTTGTCCTTTGAACTTTGCCTAAAAAAGGCACTATAGGGGTGGCAAGAGCCTTAGCCAGTAACCTGAATCCCAGGGGCGACAGGTGCAGACCATCTCTGGCAAAGCATTGTGGTCTGTCAATCATGTTGTCCCAGACAGACAGATACTGGATCCCCTTTGAATGACACCAGAAGCTTAGCCAATTGTTAAAGTCAATCATTTTGTCCTGATATTGTGGTATCATTCTGGGCGAAGGCAGGATGCTACTCAGGGCTAGGGTCATACCTGCCTGGGCCACATGATCCGAGAGCTCTTCCATGTCTCTTTTCATGTAGTCCAGGGAGGCACATCTCAAGTCATTCACTCCAACATGGACAATGACAGAGTCATATTTATACTTGTTGTGGAGTGACTTGAGTGCATGCATTATGTGGCGGATCCTGGCACCCAACAGGCAGCTAACTGTAATGTTCTCCTTGTTCAACTTGGTGAGAGGGACACCAGTGTGCCAGACTATAGAGACACCTATGACTAAAGTGTTAGGTACATTGTCTTGCCTTAGGTGCTGTTGCTGGGTGGCACACTGGTGTTGTGAACTATGTGACACTTTGGTTGTGATTGGTGTTTGTTTGCGTTTCAGCTTCAGAGGTCCTTGTTGCTTGGGCAGGCTACAGTTAAGGGCCTCTGCATATGTGGATTTAGTGTTGCTATATGTGGGTGTTGGTGGTATGGGTTTAGAAGGGCTATGTGTTGCTTGAGGTGTAGTGTGGCTGTTAACTTCTCCTCTTGACTGTCTAGCACAATCTTGGGTGGAGAGAGCTTTGCTTCCATTTTGGCTATGTAAGTGCATCTCTCACAGGTTGTAGTGTTGGGTGGTAGGAGGAGAGGGTTGTCTGTGTACATGAGGCAATTGCTGCATTGCCCCAGTATGCCCAGATTCACCAGGTGGACAGGAGAAATCACCGGAAGCTGACCTTTGGACATGCCTGGTTTGGTGCTTTTTTTTTTTTGTAAAGTACAGGAGCTGTTTTCCCTTACCTTAGCAAGGTACTTTGCAATTATAGGCTGTTTAGTGCCTACTATTAATCTCTCCTTATTAACAAGGAGAGTTGAGTGATTGTATCAGTTTAAGGCTTCCTAGTGCTTTCCAGCAGGTATTAGAGAAAGTGCTAGTCACATGGATGCTTAAAGGTAAGATGAAAAAAGAAGTTATATGTGAAAGTAGGTAACTTACGTTTTACCTGTTTAAAAAGTTAAGGTTTAGTGGAGAGTTACTATTTTTAAAACAGCAAGATGGATTGAAAGGGTGGTCACTTTTGTATTCTGGTACTATGGAATACAGTAGGATGGCCAATAAATGTAAATATTTGAAGGGGAGGGATTTCAAAAATGATGATTTTGTGATTACTCACACAAGCCAGTGAAAGTAGAGAGGAAATGAGATATATGGTCAGATTAACATAAGAGGCAATCTCATTCACTTAGAAAGGAAAAAGTGATTAATACCGACAAGTTTAAGTAGCCTCAGTAAAACTCTCAGGGACTTTTTTCCATGAGTCTTGCATATTTCCTTGCTCCATATATGTACAGATGTAGGAGTGAGAATTTGTATTCTGAAGATAACTAAAACTTTTGTGGTTTATTATACTGGATTCAGCATGAAGATGTGATTTACAGGTACCTACTAGACTACTGATCCATGATGATATTAAGAAGTATAGTCTTATTTTCCCATGATAGTTTCTAGCCCTAATAACTTGCTCATGAATAACCCAGAGGTGGGCTAAATAATGATATATTGGGACAGTTACATGTTTCCACTTTCCATGAAGGATGGGGTGGATTTGCAGTTACCCATCCATTCATCTAAATTACATCTCAATCGTGGTTGAGAAATACTTTGTTTTAGATGGAGTAGAAGATAGTTATATAGAAGTGCTTTTCTCGATGATACATACCTATCCCTCTCCAACATGATCTATTTACTTTGCAAAACAGATTGAGATCTTGAGTGGGTGTTTATGATACCACTGGACATACGAATGTGTAACAGTTCTAAACAGACTATGGTGTGTTGAACATCTATATACAAACCAGAGGTTGCATCTCAAAAGTCTGTATGATACTGAGGAAGGAGACAAGGCTTTGAGATGGTGTGCATATCTTTTATGATTTTTTTCAGTGAGGAATTGATATGATGTTTGGATACATACATACAGAAATGCACTTTATATTCAGTGATTGACCTAATGAGTGTCATATACAATGGAAAGATTACTAACCTAGACCAGGATGCAATATTTTTAGATACAAGCTGTGTGATGCAAATGTAATTGCTTGCAACAGTGGTTACATAGTAATCAAAGGACAGTCCATTGATGACATAGGTTTCCAGATCTTTAACTACGGGATCAATTTTCAGGGGTGGGTTCTCAGTAAGATAGTTAAAAGAGGAGTCATGCTAACAGAAGAATACACTTCTGTGCATTTAACTTAATCTGTGATGTTAATACCAGCTATTTGTTTGGGACAGACCCAGTTGGTACTCTCATAAACTCCCAAGAGGACAAGAAGATCCTCTGAGTTTACAGTCGCCAATCTTAGTCAGGCAAAACCGTTTACTATTATCTGTTACATCTACTAAGTAGATCCCAAAGAGGAGTGGCCCAAGAACTGAACCCTATGGTACAGCTCTAGTAGTAGGACTTGTGTAGGAGATAAAGTCACCCACTCTAACTACCTTTATTCAATGTGTTAGCCTCCTTAATCTCGCGTGTTGTCTTTTTTAGGAAGTAACATTTTATTTCGACTTTTACAGATGACTAGTTAATCTTCAAGCCAAGTTATCATCTACTATGGAGCTACATAGTCAATTGAGTTTGGGGTCGGGAGCTTTGCAAATATCACAGTATCAAAACTGACATTTGGCATATTATAGAAGTAAATTGTCAGATCTTTCTTCTGTACAGCTGCTGCTGCTACTCAGTTGTGCCCCAATAAGGTTTCAAACCCAGGTCTACCATTTGGTAATCATGATGTTTAGCCTCTATGCTATCAGGCTGGGATTTATTCAGTACAACTCTAAACTAATTTTTAATTCAAGAATGGTTCATTATTATTTTAATGGTCATGTTTTATACCACCAAAAGTTCTGTATAGCTTCATAAAAGATGATTGTTGGGATTCTGTCTTGGATTTTTTTTTTTTTGTAATGGACTACTGCCTTGTATTTCTCATTGTTATATAAAAGGGGAATATATTAACTTACTGAAAGTACAGTTGTGTAAAATCTTACCATAACAGCAGATGCCCCTCTCTTCACTGTTACATTATTCTATACCTAAGAGAACCCTTGCCAAGGGTAGCCCAACATCCAGCCAGTATACCAAAGCCTTTAGTTTTTATAGGTGTCATACATCACATGTATGCTCCCCACGCAAGACGTAGGGCATAAAGATGATGTACAAATGAACAAATTAAGAACTGAAATGCCCCATGAGGAACAGAATGCTCATAGGGACAAGAAAAACATGTACATCTAGAAGGAGAAAAGGGAAAAAATGAGCCCCTCAGACAGGAGGGCAAGACAAGGACAAGAACAGAGCTAGAACAGAGGGGGTAGAAGAGAGGGACATCTACTGTTATGGTAAGATTTTGCACAACTGTACTATGTTCTTCCTTATTACTGTTGAAGTATTCTTTACCTAAGGGAAAGCACAAGAGCTGAAGAGGAAGCCTGGGAGGAGGAAGGTACAGAAGAACCCTTTACAGACACATGTAGGATAGCACTGGCAAAGCCAGCCTGGCAAATAACATTCAACGTATAATGTTTAGTGAAAGTATGAACAGGGGACAGCAGACTCGAGTATGGAATTTATATTAAGACCCTTGAAAAAAAAAACACCAAAGGAGGGAACTGCCATGGTAGAATCCACTTTTACTGATGAGGAAAGACATTTTCCATGAAAAGAATAATAAAAAGAAATGGCCTTAGAAATCCAGGAGAAGACTGTGTGCTTAGAAACAGTCAAACTCAAAGTCTTGGGGTGAAAGGAAACAAAATAAATGCTCAGATTTGCAAATAACTTTAGTTTAATCCAAATAATATCTAAGCTGTCTATACAAATCCAAGGTGTGAAGGACCTTATCTCTAGCAGACTGTGGAAGTGGAGAAAAGGAAGGAAGATAAACAGACTGATAAAGGGACAACTCATTGACCATCTTGGGCATAAAAGGAGCATTAGTGTAAAGAAGCACCGTGTCTTTGTGAAAAACTAAGAAATGAGGAATGACCATCAGAACCTAAAGATCAGACACACTTGGCTGGAGTGAAAGTCAAAAGAAGAGCAGCCTTCTAAGTACAATATTGTAAGGGAGGCTTAAAAGGATTCTGAAACAATTTTTCAAGTACAGTACAAAATTCATGTCCAAGGAACAAGTAAAATAATTCCTTGGAGGCCTAGTATGAAATAGACCTTTAAGAAATTGCTTGACCTCAAATCTAAAGGCCAGAGGAGGAGTCAACGAGTTAACTGAAGAATATGCCAACCCCACATGGAGCAGATCACACAAATAGGACAGAACTAGAGGACCCTCCACAGATAAGGGGTTGGGATGATGAGAAAGGCACCAGAAAAAATCACTTCCATTTTAACATATGTGATTTCCTGTTAGTGGGTTTCCTGGCCTCCTGCAGAACCTGATGCATGTCCTCAGAAAAGAGGTGTCTGAAAGACATAAAAACCCTATTACCTGCAGCATGTCAAGAGTGGACAAGTGTGGCTGAATGAGAGATCCGTTGTGTGGTGAGAGAAGATCTGCCCTGTGCAGTAACTTGTGGTGATTGTCCATGGCCAAGTGAGACTGAAGTGAGAACCAATACTGTTTGGGCCAAAAGGGAGTCACTAGCACAATTTTGGGAGAGTCCTGCCTAATCTCGTGCAAGACTCTTTGTAACAGAAGAAGCAGAAGGAAGGTATACAGAAACTTCCACTTCCAAGGAAAAGGCAGGATATCCACTTTCTGAGCCAGAGAATTTCAGACTCTGAAACGGAATTGAGGAAGTTGTCTATTAAGAGTTGTGGCAAACATAACTTCCTGAGGAATACTCCACTGATGGACAATGTCTATGAACACATCTCCATGAAGAATCCATTCACAAGCTTGTGTGCAGGACCTGCTCAAGAGTCTTCCACTAGATTGTGCTCCAAGGAAAAGTAATATGCCTGGCGAGTCATTTGGTATTGATAAGCTAGATTAAAGACCTGGAAAGCTAGTCTGCAAAGAAGATAGAACCTTGTGTCTCCTTGCTTGTTGACATACCACATAACTTTGGTATTGTCTGTGAAAATTTTAAGGGGTCCAAAAATTCCAAAAGGAACACTCGTAATGAGGCAAACCACCAGAAGCAAATTCTTTATTGGAGAAATGGCAAGTCACATAAAAATTAACAAAACGGATATCATCCACATGAACGCTCTTGAGGCACCCATAAAAAAAAAAAAAAGGAATGAAAAACTGAAGAGCCAGAAGCATGTATTGATGGGGGGGGGTTACCTCTGATGAGGAGGCCAGAGACTCTGAACCTTGAGGAGGCCACAGGAGGCACCACACCCCCTGTCTGAGGCATCTGTAAAGAGCTTTTGATTTGGAGCTGGAGCTTGAAAAGAAAGCCCCAGTTTGAGGGAAAGTTGATGACTCTACTATTTAAGCTTGAGCTTGAGAAAGGGAAGGAAAGTTACTGGGATGTCCGTGGATAACAATGTTTAAGCCATACTATCCAGAGGTACCACTGAAGCTTCCTCATATGGAACCTGGCAAAAGGGGGCATGGTGATGGTGGAAGCCTTGAACCTAAGAACCCTGAGAAATTCCCTGACCATGCCAGATGCCAGATGAAGAAGTGGCTAGAAAAAAGGCAATTAGGGACAGAGCCTTGGGGGTAGGCAGAGATGCCAGCATGGGAACTGTATGAAGTCTTTACTTGAGAAAGATACTACCCTAGAAAGGCATCAGAACTGACTTCGGAAATCTTATGGTGAACCCTAAACTCTGTAACAGGGAAGTAGTAAACCTGAAATCCTGAAGCAGAGTGTTGAGGAAAGGAGCTTGGAAAAGCAGATTGTCTAGATAGGGAATATCTGAAATCCTTGCATCATGTAAAAAGCAATGAAAGGAGTAAGGCATTTGGTGAATACTCTTGGGAGTGTAGAGAGGCCAATGGGCAAAGCAGAGAACTGAAAAATGCAAGGAAGATACAGAGAAACATAATGGTTTCCTGAAGAGAGGATGGATGGGGATGTAAAGGTATGCGTCCTTGAGATCCAAAGATACCAGAAAAGCCTGGGGTAAAAGAAGAGGAAATAATGTCTGCAGAGATAACATCTGAAAGGAAGGAATCTTGAGAAAGGTGTATAGCTTGGAAAGATCCAGAACTGGCCTTCAAGTGCCCTCCATCCATGAGACAACAAACACAGACCAGAAGTATTCTGGAGTAAAATCTCTACCCTACCTGGACAGAAGGCATGGTTTGATGTGTGCCCTGATGCAAAAGACAATGAAGAACCTCTGGGAAATAAGAAAGCTGTTCCCAAGAAGGTTGAGAAATGCCAGAAAAGGGGAAAGGGACTTCCAAACCACAAAATATTCCTGAAGAATAATGGAAAGAACCTAAGAATATAAAGTGATCTGTAACCAATTTGGAAGAGGCAGGGACAGACAGAGGGACAAGGAAACATGGCCAAGAACAGGAGGAAGCAAACTGTCAAACAGAACCTGTCTTGTCTTGGAAACTAGGTTTCTGGGAGACAGGAGTCTGAGTAATCTTAGCAAGAGGCACATGCCTAGAACCCTTCTTGTAGTTAGAAGGAGGGCAAGATTGCCTACAAACAATAGCAAACTTGGAGGGATAATTCATTGGTAATTTAGAAGCAGAAAAAGAAAAATATGTATCAGCTCCTGCAAGGCTTTACCCTTGTCCACGACAGACTTAAAAGATCAGCTGCAGCAGGTCAAAAAGATTTTTATTATCCAAAGGAGCATCCAAAAGTTTACCTATAATGTCATCAGGCAAAGCCTGAAAATGAAGCCAAGAATAATGTCTCATTACTGAACCAAAGGCAACAGCACTGGATGAGGCAACAGCTGCAACACAGCCACATTTGATTGAGTGGTGTGTAACTGGAGAAACAGAGCCCAACAGGGAGAGGACCACAACCTACCCCTCAGAGTCAGGAAGGTCATAAACCACCTTAGAAACCTGTGAAAGGAGGGTCAAAACATAACTGGTCATATGAGTCTTGTAGTTGATGGCCCAAAAGGATAAAGTGGCAGCAGTGTAAACTTTTTTGATCAGCATTTCCATAGTTCTACTATGCTTATCAGAAAGCAACATCAGGTAGAGAAGAATAGCTTAGAAGGCTTGTTAGAGGTGACTGCGGTTTCAAAAGCATCAGAAGAAGGGCGTTTATAAAAAAATAATTTGCTCTCCTCTGTCACTTTATAGAATCTATCTGGCTTATTGGGTGGAGAGGACTGGCAGTCACGGGCTACAGGTGCTGCAAAAAAGTATCCAGAAGTGCAGCCAGAACTGGAAGAACAGCAGATGGCTTAGGAGACTCTATCTCTAGGTGCTCATAATATCTTTTCTGAATCTCAGAGACATGACAACAGTCCTATTTAAAATAATCAATCATCTTCCCCTGTGTATAGTTCTTCATCTGAGGAATTCAATTCCCTTGGTCCCATGAGTTGAGTGGAAGACCAAGGAGGAGCAGGCAGTGAGAGCCCTTGAGGAGGCTTCAAGGCCCTTATAGTATTAAGTAGACCTGAGTGAAATCCTGCCATTTCTGTTGGGGATCCTTAACAACAGGGGAAATATGCTTTGTTTTTTTTTTTTTTTCCTGTGGGATAGCCACACAAAACACCCTTGGAGGATCAAAAGCCTGGTAAGACTCAAAAATGGTTTTAGAAATCTCCACCCTAACTAAGATCTGAGGAATCCTCCTAGTTCTTTAAAATATAATCAGCTGAAGTTCTCTCTCAATGTCAGCTACAGATGTTTGAAAAGCCTTCAAGGACATGTGACAGAAGCTGGAGTCATGCTGGTCTGGCAGAGAAATCTAAAGCAACAATGGGACAGCCCTCCGGGCTTTCACCAGCCTCAAGAGAGATGTCAAGGGCAGGTGGAACAGCAGCCAGATTAGACCTTTTTTGGCCTTCTTCCTGGCAGATAGCTGCCCCTCAGGATGAGAGGATTACACCATAGCACCTTGAGCCAACAAAGTAAGACATTGGTTCTCCAGGTATATGGACAAAGTGGAGGAATGACTACATAGGGTCTTGGGCATAAATGTTTGGCAGGCACAGCACTGTATATGCTTGGGGAAAGCACACAAACAGAAGACACACTGGTCATGATGGTCTTTATGGGGAATCTGCATCCCACATGGATACTTTCCCTTTCTTGGTGATATGAATACAATAAATACAAAAAAGTAGAAGAAAAAGAAAACCCAACAGGCCATTTATCTAAAAACATGGCAGAAAGACATTCAGACTGATGTTCAACAATGGCTTTCATTGTGTTGGTAAAGAAATTCTGAGTATGTACATTCATACATCACCTTTATGCCCTGCACCTTGCACAGGGAGCAGACATGTGAAGCACAATGCCTATAAGAACTAAAGGCTTTGGTATACTGGCCAGACATTGAGCAATCCCTGGCAGGAGATCCTTTAGATAAAGAATACTGCAACATTGATATAGAAGGGCATCAGCTGTATACAGAAAGACGTAACACTGAATGCAAAATCATGAAACATCAAAATGTTGAACTCAAAATACGTATGAATATCATACATGTGCTACATATGAACACTGTGCCATAAATGAGTACTAACATGGGACCTGCATAGAGTGGAACAAGTTCATCTCCCTACACATACAGGGGATGAGGTATTTTGATGTCAGCATTTTAGTGATTTAGTATTTTGACATTTCAACACTGTAAAATCACTATTATGACTTTCAGTATATTGATTTTCAATAAAATGAAAAGGACTCTTATAAAAGTGAATTATTATTCTGGGTTCCCTTTTAACAGTATAAAACACTCTTATATGATGGTAAAAGAGGTATACACTTACTAAGAGATACCAATATTGTTTTTATAGGGAATATAATTCACTATTGGAAGCATTGGCATAGGGATTTAATGAAGTATTAGAACCACCAAAAATAGAAGACTGATACATTTGTTGTATTATATTAGAGGCATTACATTACTAAGGAAAACATCTGATTTATTTGTAGAATTAAAATCTAGCAATAAAAACATTATTTTCCTTAATTCTGATAACACAATGCACATAGATACTTCTACATGTTACAGCAACTAGCATAAGTAGCGGATTAATTCTAAACCTTTCTCCAGCTCCTGTTTCCCCCCAAAAAATTAACCATTTGTTAATTCTTTATATACATCAATTATCCCTAAATCCATAACCCTGTGCTTTCAGCAGCACCAACACCTAGCTACATGTTGTTTGGACCTTTGTGTCAAAATGCCTCTATTTAGCCAGGGACTACCTATAATTCATAGGTAATGGCAAACTCAAAACTGTTACTTTCTTCAGCTTGTATACTCTTTTGTATTCATTAAAAAAAGAGAATTGGTATTAGTAAACTTAACAAGTTCATTTTTATAATCCAGACCTACTGGATCTTTTATGAAAACTGCCTAAAACCTGAATGTTCCCTGTCCATCTCTTGCTTAAGTATGTAAACCCTTTCAAGACATATTCAACATAAACCAAACCATGTGGGATCTTTGTCCTAATGAATATATATTTTTGCATGCTTCAGAACCTTCAGAACTGGTTAGTTACACAAATTCTTAATGAGTATATAAAACGCAATCTAGCAGATATTTATATGCATCTTTCCTCTTCCCTCACCCCTCACTTTCTTACTAGATTTTTTAGAATCCATAATTTATTGGGTGTTAATCATTATACTGTTCTGATTGGAAATATGGTCTGGGGGGGAAAAAATCAAAAGCTTTACTAGATTTTGATTTGATACAACTTATTTCCATTTTTAACCATTCAAACTACACAGACTACATTTTAAATAAACACATACTTGCTGACTTAGTCCTTAACAAATATTCGCATTGCAGTCTCTGTTTCACTATCATTGTTCACTGTCCTCTAATAAACAATCATAGTAACTGATTGTGGCTGAGCTTTTTTATTTTAAAACAAAGATTGTACAAAATTATTTAAAGATAAATAGAATGAATACATGACTATTTACAGATGTCCACAACAAAATCAAACATATTAAACCAAATCATTAAAATATATCAAGTAAATCACTTAATTTTGACCAAAATCTAAACTGGTGACTAACATTTGAAGTTCTCATTTTGGCAGTTGACAATTGTTTTTTACAGCCTTTTTTTTTTTTTTGCAAAATTAATGAATTTGGTGAAAGAAGGAGTAGTTTTACATTTCCAATTCTTTGTTACTATTTGCTAAAGCTAATATGGACCAAAGGAGAGGCACCTGCACCTTAGTAACTGAATCCGGAACTGGACCATTAAATAAGATCAAGCAGTTAGGGATGATACAATTATCTGTCCTTGAGCAAAATTTTTAAATTCAACCCAAACACGAGTTACTATTTTACAATTCTGTATCACATGAAATCAATCTGCATTAAAAACTTCTTTACACCTCCAGCAATACATTTTCCCATAGTTAAATATTAAAGCTACACTATGTGAAGTTAAAAAAGCTCAGTGAAGAAACATACATGTCTATATTTTCCAATAAAGAGAAGAAGTAGATTTTCCAACAGATTTAAGAATTAAGCATTTATCTTCATCACAAAAGGCCTCCTCATTAATCTTAGTTGAGTATTTCCAAAATAATGGTTCTGTGGAACCAAATTCTTCTATTATTATTTTATAAATTGTTGATATAAATACACACACACACACACACACATATATATATATATATATATATATATATATATATATATATATATATATATATATATATATATGATTTATTCTTATTTAAGTTACTATTGATTCTGAAAAAAACTCAAGTATCTTTGGAATATGATTTGTTTGAATATCTGTGGAGATTTTGATTTTACCACTAACATATTTTTATAAGACTGTATAGTCAACCAATTATTATTTTTTAAACAATGTCTTGCAAGAAGATAATCTGTATTATGTGATTTATTTCTGATTAATAATTGATGCCAAAAGATTAAATTTGCATGTCAAAGGTCGACCATTATGTTTATAGTAACAATTTTCAAACAATCCACAGTATTAGATATAGGAGAACAATAAAAACAATGCATCTTTAGCTATATAACTAATCTTTAAAAATTGATAAGGTGTATTCAGTGAAGAGAGAGGAATATTATTTTTCTTTTCGTTTAAGCATAAGTCTTTCAAGATCCAGTAAAATTTATTAGCTCCAAATTTAGGCAAAGATTCTACAACATAGCTGTTATTATGTATTAATCTTCCATGAATGGATTATCAATTGGATTGGTAAGAGGAATTTAACCATACAGATATTACATTGAGAATTATGGCTTTGGCATATAAGTCAACATTTGGAAAACTTAGTTCATCTTCTTGTCCATTTTTAACATGCTAATCAAAGGATATTCTTGGTTTATTGGGGAACATGACAAAATTAAGAAGAGTAGAATTTCTTAAAGATATTTTTAGGATGGGGAATAATTAGTGATTGTAGATAGAAAAGTTAAAAAAGTACTTTTGGTAGGATTATTATTTTTATTAAAGTAAGTCTACCTACCATTATAAACATTTTATTCCAATTAATAATTATTTTATTTACACTTTCTATTAAATTAGTAAAATGTACTGCTACTGAGTCATTTACAATAGATTTAATTATAATTCCAAGATGATTAATTTGTGAATTGGCCCAAATAAAATTCTTATAATTTCTTAAATAATTATTAACTTTTTTTAATAAGTAAAATTTCTGTTTTATCAGGGTTAAACATTAAACCTGATGCTTTTACAAAGTAATTAATAGACTTAGTTAAATTTTCTATTAAAGCTTCAACAACACCATTTGTTATTAAAATGTCATCTGCAAATAACTGAGTTTTACAGGAATAACTTTCATCTATTGAGAATCCATTAATTTTGCTATTAGATCAAATAATGTTTGCAAAAGGTTCAATTGTTAGAGAAAATACTAGAAGTGACAAGGGACAACACTGTTTTGTACCTTCTAATATTTTGAAAGAGCTAGAAAGAAAAAAGCCAATTTGAATAATAGCGAATGAGTTACTATACAGATTAGTGTAAGATTTATAGAATGTAGGGACATTCAAAATTTTTAAGTAATTTGAACAAATAATTCCAACTAACATAATCAAAAGTCTTATTTATGTCTAGATTTGTTATAGTTAGGCTTTTTTGTTTTTATTAGCCAGATCTATTAAAGTATTAAGCCTAATTATTTTATCCTAAACCTTTTTATGTAGTATAAAAACAATCTGATCATCATTTATCAATCCTGGTATAATAAGGTTCAATCTTTTTTCAAGACTAGATATAAATATTTTATAATCAACATTTAATAATGAAATAGGATGGTAAGAAGAAGATAAGTTAGAATCTTTATTTCATTTCAAGATAGGAGATATCAAGGAATATTTCTGGTGGGAAGGTTAACATATGTTTAACTTGTTCAAATACTTCTAATAGAATATTTAAAATATTATCTGGGAATAATTTGTATAATTATGGGATTATGACATCAAGACCAGGTGCTTTATTTGGTTTAAGACTATTTATTTGATCTTTTAACTCCTTAAAAGAGAATGACTTATCAATTTTGGATCTTTGGTCTTTGGATAATTTAAACCTTATACTGTCTTTCAAAAATCATTGGTTATGCTGTTGGTTTCTAAGTCTATCTCTTTGTTATTAATTTCTTCATAACATTTTTAAAGCATTCTAGTATGCCTTTTAAATCAGTCACTTTTTAATGTTTATCACCTTGTTTGGAAATTATTGCTTTAATATGATTAATATTTAGATTTTTCTTAGATCTAACAGCCAACCTGTATAAGCTTTTTGGGTTTATTGAGTAAGTTTGTAATTTAAATTTTCCAGATTTATTGATATTATATGGTGAAGCACTTCAATATATTTCTGATTTAATATTTTCAACTCAGCATTTACAGATTTGTCATAAGGTTGTAAATTGGATTTCAATTTATCTATATTGGACTACATTGACTTCTTATCTACTATTTTTTACATATGTACCAATTTTTAATTCTTCCATATAGATAAAGAATCCCAGAGAATTGCTTCTGCAACTTTTTCATTATTATTAATTTCAATGAGTTTATCTATTTCTTTTAGACACCATTCCTTAAAGTCTTTTAATTTTACTATATGAGCAGATATTCTCTGATAGTAAATCAAATCACTTGGCTCTAACATTAACACAAATGTAATAGCACTGTGGTCAGATAAAGGGCATGAAGTTATCAGTAAATCTTCAATTTTAGTAAATAAACTATGAGAAGTAAAAACTGAATCAATGTGTGTCTGGGTGCCATATTTATAAGAATAATGTGCACAGTTAAGAGAGTTAGTTGATTGAATGTCATAGGTATCTTTCAAATGTTGAGAAATAATAAAATGTTCTAAGGGTCTAGCTACTGAGGATAGCGTAGGAACTGTATCAGTAGCTGTGTGTTTACTAGAAATAATACAGTTAAAATCTCCTGCAATATTCAATTCACCTTTTGTATATAAGGTTATAATATCCAAATATTCCTTAACAGCTGTTGCTATAATTCTAGGTATCCAGTAAGAATTCACACAGGTATATGGTTTTTGTCAATTTCTACTACTGCTAAACACAACATGCAATTTTTATCTGAACAGGTATTTAATATTTTAGGCATATGTAATAAATTTCTCCAAAAAATAAGACTGCCACTCCTTTTTGATTTAAAATGAGAGCTCACAAGAGCTCTTTTTCTATTTGTTTATTAGAAAAGGATGATAGTTTCTTAGCTAAGGATTGAAAACAGAGAAGATATTATGGACTGCATACTAAATAGTGATAGAGTGGCTATTTAAGAAGTTGGGACATAAAAGTAGCCAGAAGAGCTGGAAGAGAAACATTTTTGGGGAGGGAAGGAGGGTGGCTGTCATGGGAGAAAGGTAGTTACATTAATGATGCTAATGTATATCTATTCTGATAAGGAGCATTAGCAAAATAATGTATTTTAGGCAGTCTTTGAGAAAAACTTTGAAGAATTATAAGGAAGAGCCTATCCTAACATATGCAAGGATAGTGTTCTAAGCTTTAGCAATAGAGAAAGAATGCAGACAGTATCCCACTGGTTTAGATGATTTATGAATAGTAAGGTGTATTTGATTATCTGACCACAGTGATTGCTTAAGGGAATATTTTTGTGCTATTCAATTTAGGGCAGGACAGGTAATAGGGTAAGGATTGATTTTATGTGCAGTGATTAATTGTATGTATTTTAGGTAACTCCAGAGTTCAAGCCAATTTAGAGACTTTAGTAGAGTGTAGTGATAGGTACAATTGTGGGAATTAGATGCAAACATTATTCAAGTTTCTGTGTAAATGAGGTCTGATGGTTTGTGTTGATGAGGGCAACATACAGAAGAGAAGACAGAGGATAAGTATGTGCAAGGGTGAGTCTAGATGTGAGGGGTTAGGAAGTTTCTGGCTCTATGTGTGTTTTAATGGCACTTTGTATATGGAGATCATATATGAGGTTACCATCTTTTGTCATACCTAATAGTTAGGCATTAGTAGTCACTTTCATGTTAGAATTACTGATGGAGTATATTTTAAAGTTATCTTTTTCATGGGATTGAACTTTGGGATAGAAAATAATTTGGACTTTTTGGGGTTAAGCATGAGTTGGGAGTTACAAAACTAATTTTTGTATCATTAAGGGGTTCTTGAGTAACGTCTTGAAGGTAAACTTGGTCGTCAAATGAACATATATGCATTGAATCATCAGCATACTGTATGAGAGAGGCATGTTGTGTAGATGTATGGAGTGAGTTGGTAAGAATGTTAAAGAGAAGATGACTAATGACTGCTACTTGTGGGGCACCAGTATTGACAGAGAGGTTGGGTAAAAATGTGGACTTCCATTTCACTGACTGGTATCTATCAGTGAGGTAGCTCTTAAACCAATTTGGGGTATCTGGTGTTAAGCCTAATGAGGTCATTTGTTCCAGGAGTTTAGTATGACTGGCTATGTTAAAGGTCGTTGATAAGTCAAGGAATAGGGGACAGACAAATTTGACACTATTCTTGGCTTTGTTGATTGTATCTATGATTGCTAGTAAATCTGTGTTTGGGAAGGTCGAAAACCATGTTAAGTTTGAGTTAGAAGTAGTTCCTGATTAAGATATTGTAGAAGTTGTCTGCAGATGCATGCTCCAAGATGCTGGAAAAGAGATCTGATTCCTTTTTGTCTGTAGTTTGTAATGTATGTTGAATTTCCACCTTTATGGAGGGGAATAATACGTGACTTTTTCCAAATTCTGGGGACATATGTTTCTTGTATGGATCTATTTATGAGTATAGATATAGGATAGCAAATGTTACTTGATGTCATTTTAAGGAGTTATCTGGGTAGGTTATCTGAAGAAGTGGAACAGATTTTTAGTTTGCTTAAGAGATTTTTATATGGTCCGTAGTTCAGGGTTTAGGGTAAATGTAGATGTAGTTTGTTGTGTAGAGTGTGGATAAGTATGACTGAAATGTTTTGTAATAGATGTTATGCTGCCTATAAAGTAGGTATTAAACTGTGTAGCAGTGTCTAGAGGTGTACTCTTTAGACATGGATTGGGGTTATATTTTAGTCCTGGTTGTAGTATTGCTTTAATGGTTGACCAGAACTTCTTTGGATCAGTTTTTCTACTATTTTGGAGTTTATTATAATATGTTTTCTTGCCAGAAATGATATACTCTTTGTCTGATTGTGAATATATTTTTAGTGTTGGGGGTTTTATGGAGTTTTGTTTGTCTGCCAATTTTTCCAGGCTCTGTCTTTAGTTTACATTAGTTTTCACATAGTATTAGTTAACTAGGGTAGGGTACATCATTTGTTTTTATTCTTTTATTTCTAGGGGTGCCATTATGTTTAAGATATTAAGGAAAACTGAATTACATTTTTCAACAGCATCGCCTAAGAGGATATTGTTTCTAATATATTCTAGTTGGTTGAGAAGAGCATAGTATTAAATATATGTGGGTTAAAGCTTGTTAGGTTATGAATAATTTTAAGTCTTGCTGCTCTGAAAGATTTTGTATGTGCCACTTGGTAAAGGTGAGGAGATGACCACTGCAGGGATTAGATAGGGTGCCTAAAGAGATAAATTTGGCAGAGTCTGATATTAGAATCTAGTCCAGTAGAGAACTTGAGTTTTTTTTAAAGTACGTTGGCTTTTGTTTCAATTTTTTATATCCAAACACATTCATGCTGTATTTAGGGGAAGCAGATGTAAGATCAAGTCAAATGATACTGACATCACACATTATTACTGTTTTTTGAGGGATGGAAGCTGATGTTAAGTGTGGAATTTATTCTAATGTATTAATATTATCACCTAGGTAAATACATATTTGCTTATTATTTTTTTTCTTTAGCTTTAAGAAAGTGATAAGAAGGTCTGGTTTATTGAATTATGGTATGGGAACAGTAATGTGTTAAGTTGAAACAAATTGGGTACATTTTTGCAACAACACCACCTTTCCTTTTTGAAGAGATCATTCACTATAATGTTGTAGCCTGCTGGTAATACCTCAATGTCACTAATGTTTGGTTTTAAGCAAGTTTCAGTTATGGATGGGATATTGGGCTTTTGAAGGGTATCCTTCCATGTAGTTCTGTGATTTTCTTATTCTTATAGCATTTATAATTATGAAAGCTAGCTGGCTAGTAATGGGTGGGGGTAGTAGAGTTTTGTTTTGTTTTATTGTGTTGCTTTCATTCGAGTTATGGCTATTTCAACCAAGATATGGGTGAATATCACCAGAGGTTAGAATTTATTTTTAATGGAGTAGCATTTTGTGATACTTTTTCAGTGATATTCTCCTGAGAGGTATAATATTTGGTTATCTTGAGGTTACACTGAGTGGTTTAAACTTGGAACAAAGATATGGCACATCATGGTAGATGCTAGCTACTACAGGAGGGCTAATTGCTGGAAGACTAGGTGTGTCTTAGTTGGTGAGATATTTATAATTAGGAGTGTTTGTAACAGCTAAGATAGTTAAAGTATAGTATGACACTCAAAGTTAGGATTAGCTGTAGCATAATGAAAGTAAAGTCTTAACTGAAGTTGGATAGATAGAAATGAAAAGTAGTTTAAATATATTTGGTTATTTTGACTAATTATGTGTGAAATGTTTAAGATGGCTTGTAGAGTTTTTATGTGTGTTGAGGTGATGCAAAATAACAGGGATTAGATGCAGTTATAGCTAGGGATGTGGGTAGTAAGTGAGAAATGTATAATAGGGAGCTCGATGAAAAAGTTTATAAAGGATAATTAGTTTGGCAGTTTGGGTGAGATTTACATTTGCTATTTGGTGAAGTGATTATTAGTATACATGTAGATGATGTGGGGATGGTTAGGAATTGGGGGTAGGGTAGGTTAGCTTAGCAAAGTGGAAAAAGAGCATAGGGAAGGCAGAATAGAGCAGTGCAGCTGAGCTTTTCTAAAAATAAAAAAACTATCAGTGAAGAGTACCAAGTCAATGAAGATAGGAATGGGGTCAACTATGCATCTGTATGTCATATCATTTTTCACATATATTTTAGATTAAGGTATATGTTCACTCTATACTCCTACAAAAAGAGATGGAAGTAATTATATTATATTATATTATATTATATTATATTATATTATATTACATTATATTATATTATATTATATTATATTATATTATATTATATTATATTATATTATATTATATATTATATTATATTTTATTGGCATTTAAGTTCAGCAGCTTTATGGATAGAGGTAAGAAGCTCCTGTTCAGTCTAGATGTTTTGCAGTGTAAGCTGCGATACTGTCTGCCTGAGGAAAGGTGGAAGTACATGCCATGGGCAGGGTTAGTGGGATCGTTGATTATCTTTCTAGACCTTCCAACACACTGAGTCTTGTGCAGATCATTCATGGATGGGAGCTAAGAATCAATGACTTTTTCTGCTGTCCTCACTACCCTCAGGAGATCCTTGTTGTCAGATGCTTTGCAGTTACCATACCAAACTATGATGTTATTTGAGAGGATGCTCTCAATGGTCCCATTGTAGAAGACTTTGAAGATGGAATGACACAGGTTTGTCTTCCTCAGTTTCCATAGTAAGTGCAGACATTGTTGTGCCTTCTTCACTGTGTGGCTAACATGAGTTGACCAAGATAGGTCATCTGAGATGTGTACCCCAAGGAACTTTGTATTTTTGATTCTTTCCCTTCCAGTGGATAATGTATCCTCTGAGTCCTCCTAAAGTTCACTGTTAATTCTTTGGTCTTACTTAGAGTTAAGACCAGATTGTTGCTGTTGAACCAGCCTATCAGATGCTCCACTTCATCCCTGCAGTCTGTTTCCTCACCATTTCTGACAAGACCTACAACAGTGTGTCATCCACAAACTTGATGATTTTGCTGGATTCATGCTTGGCCATGCAGTCAGCATCAACAAGGTGAACAGCAGAGAACTCAGGATACAGTCCTGAGGGACACCCATGCTCAATGTAATACTGATTGAACTGTTATTTCCCACACATATTTTTTGGGGTCTGTTGATGAGAAAGTCCAGTATCCAGTTACATAGGGGACTGTTGTTGCCCAGCTGGATCAGCTTCAATATCAGATTCTGGGGGGTGACAGTGTTAAAGATGAAACTAAAAATCGATTAACAGCATTCTGAAATAGCAATTCTTGCTCTCTAGATGTGCCAAGTATTCATGAAGTGCTATAGTTATTGCATCAGCCATGCAGTGGTTAGATCTATAAGTAAACTGTAATGTATCCAGTGTTGCAGGTAGGCTTGAAGAGATATAGTTCTTGAACATCCTCTCAAAACACTTCATTACTGTTGATGTAAGAGTAACTGGCCTGTAATCATTTAGGCTTGTCAGTTGGAAATTTTTGGGTAAGGGAATGATTATCATATTCTTGAACCTACTGGGTACAATAGCTAGTTAATAAATAATGACAATAATTAGAGCAATAGATGTCTCTTACATCAGGAAATGTCTATTAAGTCACACTGTCATAATTTGTCAATGCCTTAAGCTAATAGCACTAACATTTTAAAAGTGCCCATGCTTGTCCCTGATTATTTCTCGAGTTATCCTTGATTCTGTTGAAATATGTCCCTAATTGGTTGAGAGCTATGAGTTTCAGGGATGTGTTGAACATATCTGTTAGTACAGTGGACAGTTGTGTAGCACAGTCTCTTAGAACCCTTTCCATAATATTATCAGGACCAGCTGTTTTCTTGGGTTTACTTGCTTCAGGATCTTCAGAACATCAGATGTCCGTAGACATAGCACCTTCTCACTCTGTTCGACAGTATCAATATGCCACTTGCTATGAAGTATCAGCTATAGTAATCAGTCTGACAAATTGATTCACTAACTGGTAGTTAGCCTGATTTCTTATGCTATTACTTCCTAAATATGCAATAGTCAGGAGTGAGTCACCACACCATACATGTGCTATATGAACATCAGAATATATCATACTACAACAAGTGCAATATTCTAAGCAATCACAACGTGAAGTCATAGTCTTACAATACCTACTAGTATAATATTGTCTAATGTCTTTCTGTCCAATTGTGGTATTTTATTTTGTTGTTAATATTTTAATTATTACTGTATGTGTATTAATCTTACTGTCATTCAAACTATGTGTTCATTGTTATGTCTTCCGCAGGGGACTAAAGCAATGTAATTTCATTCAGCTTGCACTGCTGCGTATGTCTGATTGACTATAAAGTTTACTTTGACTTTGACATTGAATTATATAGAATATTTTGAGGCCAGATAATATGTGGAAAAAAGGCTAGTTATATATGCTGTATTATTAAGCAAAGTAATACGTATGGAAGGAAGGGATGGATGAAAACAGCTATAGAATAAAGGAATTTACTTGTTCCGGGGCTTTCAAAATTATATTTTTATCAGGAGATATTATTTCTCCTTAATGAAAGGCAGAAGTGGAGTCTAATTATTATGGTAATAGCTGAAGGGTCAGTAGTCCTCCACTAGTGTGCACTTATAAATAAATAATAGTAAATGAGTCACAGACATTTGAGGTTACAATATATCTGTAAAGTAAACATACTTTAAAGATGTGTGTTCCTCCTCGTATCTTTCTTTGGTTACTGGTGGTTATATTGTTAGAGGAGTTTTTTGTGCATTCCAGGAATGGGGAGATGAGGCACACTATTTTTATGAAAATAGGAGTATATTTTTAAAGATGTGCATTCCACTTGGGGTCTTTATTTGGTTACTGGTGGTTATATTGTCAGAGTGGTTTTCTTCTGATTCTGGGTATGAGGAGATGAGGAACAGCTTAACTAGTTTGTGCACACTATAGCAGGATGCCTGGTATAAGGCCAGAATTCATGAGGAGATTATATACAACTGTCTTTGATTCAAACACACTAGTGGGCTTCTGGACCTCATGTCATTAAACATAAAACAGGCAGTTCAGAATCCATGCATTTTTAATATAAACTTAGAATAGGCACAATAAAAAAACAATTACGCAATTGTGCATTACGTCTATGAGTACAGAGGAGAATGGTGGTTGCATTTGCCACATTACATTACTCTGATTTAGAACTGAGTACGATAGTGTGCAAAAAATCATAACAGAAGAAATTACATGGCTAGTAATGATGGTCTTGTGTGTTTTCTATGTTTTTTTTCCAGAGCAAAATAAAGTTGCATGTCCAAGATTATTACAAACTCAATGGTATCGATATCTGTAGGTCAGGAGACTTTTAAGTATCTGCACCTTTCACATGTATATGTTTATATCAGATGACAATAAAAGAACCTATTTGAATTGCAGAAAGCAAAATTAATTAGAATGGAGTATGGCTCTATCATGTTAGATCAACGACAATTATCTGTGATGATTCATTGATAAGGTCATTCACTTTCATCAACAGACTGCCTCAGTATGTACCCACTCATTATATGCACTTTATTCACTATATATATCTCAGATTTCTAATTGCAGTCAGCAAGTCTAGCCTTAAGTGAAATGAAGACTTTTTACAAAGAACTCTATGGGGTCCCTCCCAATATGCACCAGTTCCCTATACACCTGTATACCCACCCTCATTTTCCATCATTACTAGCCATGTAATTTCTTCTGTTTTGATTTTTTGCACACAATCATACTTTTTAGCTCCCCGATTATTTGAATACAGTCCAACTGGCCAAGACTCCAATGGAATAAATTTGGAAGAAGTGAATGAATTAAGCCAGGAATTTGGAGTCACTATACCTCCCAATATTGTAGGGCTGTAGATGCTCCAAAGTGCATCTTAGTGGGTTTTTTTGTTTTTTTTTTTACAACCTTTTGATATAGTGGTGGCCTGAACAAAAAGTCATGAGTAAGGGAAAAAAATCAAATGTATTATTTTTTTTTTCTTTCAAGAAAAATGAGTTATATCTAAAGCTTAATGTTGAAAGCTAACAGAACAGTAGTTCACTAGTAAACTGAAAAGACAAGTGCCTCCAAGGATATACTAATCCTATCTGAATACAGTCCCTGGGGTTCATGAAGCTTGCGCCAGGTGCAGGCGTAGCATCGGCAATCTAACACCAAATATGGCCGCCGAGCAAATCAGGTACGAGCTGTTTCCACATGCACTATCTGCGTATGCTAGGCCAGCACAGCTCCCAGCACCTGTATGCTAATCACCCCATGCACAGCAGTGTAACATGCAAATGAAGGTATATAGCGATTCAGGAAGTGTTGCAGGCATAGTGTAAGCATGCAGAAATGTAAATCGAAAAAAATGGTTTACATTTTTCAAACATAAAATTGGAGCCATGACAGCGGACCAAACACATGTATTATACTGTTAATATATACCAATGGCTAAATATATAGCCATTGGCATAAAACAACATGCACAAAATAAGAAAAAGAACATTTAATATTATGCCCACTCTAACGCGAAGTTAAAGCGCAGGGCATCACTGAGCAAAGGGGATCACAAGGAATATATAAAAATATAGAATAAAACTGCAATGAAACACATATCACGATTTTCCCATAATAGTCAATGGCAGGCATGCTACACCATACCCATGGCGCAAGGGTTGCTAAGGGGCAGTGACAGTGTTATGCACAGTAGTTAGGAATTAGTAGGCAATGCCATGCAAATGAGAGGAGTAATAGTGAATAACAGATTTCCTGCTGGTGTAAGGATGCACAAAACAGCATAGTGTTATAACACCGAGGTGAGCCCTTGAGATAAAAATGACATCAAGAGAGGGGTGTGTCGCCATTGCTATAAGCACATTGGAGCATTGCTAAACTGGTCTACCCCTAGCTAGGCAAAGCTGCAGGATAGGGATGTGTCAAATTGCCCATAGCTATGCTTAGTGGACAGCACACAAGGTAACTGAGTATGCATGTGAACGGAGATGAAAACGTGCATAAACCCGGTAATCGGGTATGCGAGTTGCGCATTGCAGCTGAAACAGGAAGGATATAGGAAAGAAATAAGGAAATGCTGCAGCAGTGAAATTGGAATACAAATGGCTAAATAACACCTAGGAGCCTACAGTGGGCCATTGACAACAGCTAACAAGGCTGCAAGCAGATACCTGCAGAACAGGGAAGGGGAGGGGCTGTACTGCAAAGAAAACAGCAAAGTGTCAAAGCAGAACAAAGGTGATATGCAGTATATCAGCTACAAGGCACAATTCACCATGACTGGGTAGAGAATGTACAAAACAAAAAAGACGGCAGGTGTATGCATGCCTGATAATGGGAGGGGATCCAGGTCTAAAAGTGATTTAAAGGGCAACAGAGTAATCAAGGCAGGCAAGCAGATCTCCACAGTAAAGGCCCCACACTTGCAGTACTCATTGCAAAAACTATAATTAAGACACGCAGCAGCTGGAATAGTTCATACATACCCACATATATCAGCAGCATCCATAGCACAATACTATAAATTTTGAAAGCACCTCAAACACATTTGTGTATTCCCAAACACTCTGCACCAGTGGTGTATACAGATGGGGAACTTTTATTATGTACATGTTAGAGGCTGCCATAGCTTTAATCCATCAGCATGTGTTGGAGACTGAAGGTGGTGTGGAGGATGATGTACACAACCATCGCAGGCACCAGAGGAGGAGGAGAGTGTTCAGACCCAGGCTAACCTCCCAGGGGCTACATGATCTGGAAATAGTAGAGCATTACAGGTTGGACAGGGACACCCTACAGCAACTTGTGGAGCTGTGCCGGCCACACCTCAGAGCCAGAACAAACAGAGGGGAACCCATCCCAGTGGATATGAAGGTACGTGCAAGCCTGAGAATACTAGCTAGAGGTACCTTTCAAAGACCAACTGGGGATATCATGGGGATCTCACAGGCATCAGCATCCAGGGTACTACACCAGTTCCTGGATGCCATGTTACCACATGCCAATGAGTACATATACTTCCCCCAAATGCAGGAGGATTTGGTCAGCAATATGCGTCACTTCCACTGTGTGGCAGAATACCCAGAGGTACTGGGTGCAATAGACTGCACACACATACACATCAAGTCACCACCCAGTGAGCAGGGAAGGTGCTACATAAACTGCAAGGGATACCCCTCTATCAACTTCCCGGTCATGTGCAATGCACAGGGCTTTATCATGGATGTGTGTGCTGGCAGCCCTGGAAGCTATCATGACTCCCGCATCTGGCATGCCTCACAGCTGTATTGGTTATTTGCCAGGGGGGACATCCCAAATGGCCACTTGGTGGGGAATGCTGGCTATGCACTGGAAGCGTGGATGATGACTCCCATCAGAAATGTACGCACACCCATGCAGGAACCCCATAATGAGGCACACGCACAAACCAGAATCATCATAGAACATTGTTTGGGATGCTGAAATCATGGTTCCGTTGCTTGGACATATCTGTCGGAGCCTTGCAGTAGTCTCCAGGTATGTGTGCCCACATCTTCATCGTGTGTGCCATGCTACACAATATGGTCCTGCGGAAACAGCTGCAGCAGGGACAGAATGGTGAAGGCCCTCACAGTCCACCACTATTTCCAAGGGCCCCACAGGTACAGAGGTACTCAGACCACAAACACCCGGAGCCAGCCCCAGTAGGCAGATGGAGAAGTGCCCAATATTCCCATGCCTTGGCAATGAGGGAACATATAGCACACACACTGACAGTGTAGGCACCTAGGGACTGACACCCTTCTCCACCTGCACACACAGTAAAAATGGATGGCACAAACACACAAGACCACCTGTAAATTGTCATGTATAGGGAGTCTACTGTGTGCATCCAACATAGGCAGCCCTCACCTATTGCACACACAACAGCCAGTGGCACAAGGTAAGTCAACACCTGAACAGTAAACTAAACTATCAGCATATGCAGAGACTGTATGTATAGATCAATAGGTAGGTACTTGGAGAACTGCCAGAGGCCATTCATAAGGCCAGCCAAAATGTGTCAGTGTTTGCCACCCCATTGAGTCATTAACCATCCCTCTGTGGAGCAGAGCCAATGGCGGGATCCCTGGGGTGCATCTACCATTCCCCATCCACTCTTCAAGGTTTCCCTTGCAGAGTGTTAGTGAGAGGCTCTGTAAAATGTAGATAGGGATGTTGTTCCAAAGATTGGGGAGTGTCTGTGACAGGAAGCTGTCCTTCCAGCATCTTCCGGTTATTGTTGTGGCAAGGTCAGCTCACTACAGTATGTGGCTCGCTGTGACATGGATTCCCATAGGTGGAGCATATCCATCAAGCCAGAGTTCAACATGGCTGTGTTGGTCAGCAGAGGTCATCTCTGGGTAAACGAGATGCCAGTGAGTAAAGCAGGAGTTTATTCAGTCCGGCTGCATAGGCCATATGTTGGAGGCCAGTATTCTCCTTGGTGAGGTACATTTGTGGACCCCCCAGCTGTTGGATGTGTACTCTGAGGTACATCCCACATGGATTATTATACCCTATGATGGGACTGATGAGTGATAAGTAAAGGGTCACTATAACCTCAGTATGTCTAGATGGGAATCTTTTAGCAGTCAGATGGCCTACATATTAGGATGTCCTAACTACTGTAGAGTTATGATTGTCACAGGGGGGATCACTATCTACCTTAGTCCCCAGATACCCCATTACCTTGTCTGTATTAAAGTGGCCGCCACTCATGTGTTAATATGTGGGTGCCAATTCCACTATGGAATGACCATGCAGTTAGTGGCACTTGGCTGGAGGCCGTGTCAGTGGCACCCTGTGATGTTCTCTGTCAGGCCCCCTGAGGGATGTCCGTGTCAGCTGGACTATCAGTCATGGCTCCCAGTTTGCAGTCATTGCCAAACATGTTCTGCCATAGTCCACCTGTGTTTGCCTGTACATCTGAGATGTATATGCCAAACTGTAGGTCTCCCAGGATGGAGTCCTGTAGGACACCAGTCGTGACAGTTCATGAGCTGGACCTAGAGACCTTTAGTCGTACCATGTGGGTTGTGTGTGTAAACCTTTTGGCAACCCAACCTGTGATGTATGGGTGAATGTACAGGCTGGTGTGTTTATCAATAATACTTGAGTGGGGCATGGTATCAAAAGCCTTGGTAATGTCCAGGTAGTATGTGTGAACTACTTCGCCTGTGATCTAATGTCTTGGTGACTGTATGTAAGATGTAAAACAGGTTCAGTAGGCATGAACTGCAGTCAACCAAGCTGACCTGGGTTGGGTCACATGTCCGCTGGTTACCAATGTCATTTTTAATGAGTGCCATGAGGATGTGAACCATACCATTGCAGACCAGGCTAGTCAGGCTTATGGGGTGGTAGTTACCATGGTCAGTTGTGATTTCACCATGATGGAGTGGAATAAATTTTGCCACGTGCAATTGTATGTGCATGTAGCCTGTGGAGAGACTGAGGTAGGAATGCATAATTAGGTGGGGGGGCAGGTTGTCATGTACAGTTTGCAAGATGCAGTCTGGGTCAATATCTGCCTCCATTGATGCTGTGTTCTGCTGTTAGAGAGGGCCATTTCCACCTGTGTGTCTCTGATGGTTGGGATACTGTACCTTACGGGTAGTGTCATGGGCTCTTTAGGGGGTTAAGTATGCACCGCATGTATCTCCAAGGATGTTGGCAATATCAGTAGGGTCAGCATATTTTGTGCTATATTTCACTGGCACAGTGCAAATCTGTGTGTCACCACGTAGATCCTTGACATAGCCATAGAAGGCTTTGTGGTTATCTTTCGAATCCTTGCGTATTCTACTGCTGATGTTAGCCTTGGATGATGTCATGAGGGCCCTACGTATCATACTAATAGTGATCATGGATGTCAGCCCTTCGTGGCATTTGCTGTATGTCTGGAACACTGTCCTACATCTGTAGTATAGCCTGTGTATTGCAGAGGTCCACCAGATGGGTGTCCTTGTTTAGGAAGAGTGATTCTTGGTTTACCTGCGATGGCATGCTCCATACATCTGTGTAGGTGCCTATAGACTGCATTTTTAAATCTGTCTGTATCTGGAGCAGTGTTTCCCCTTAGTGTGGGGGCTGTGAAACCCCCCACCCCTGTCACTAGTAGTGTAAATGTAGCTGTAGGAAAGGTATACACTGTGGTATCCATGGGTGGGGGAGATGCTAGGGTGTGGAAACAGTGAACAGTTCATGGTCAGATATAACCAGTGACCGGTAAACCTCCACTGTGGTGCACCTGTTGCCCATGTAGGTGATGACCACATCTAGTAGCTTCCACCCAACGTTAGGGAGGTTACCACCTGATAGAGGACATATGAGGTGATACATTCCAGGAAGCGCTCATCCCAGAAGTGAGTACTGGAGTACGTGTCCCAGTTAATGGTATGGTAGTTGGCATCGACTAATGCCAGGGTGTGTGTTAGGACTGTCGTGTTCTCCACTGTCTCCAGGTAGGTGGAGTGGAGGTCCTGGGTCATGGAGGGTGATCCGTAGCAGGCCACAGTTTACATTGCAGTTGTGGCTGATGTTAGCTGCACATGGATGATCACAGAGGTATCATGCCGCTCCACTAACCTGGAGGTGTAGGTATCCCTGATGAATATGGACACAGCCCCTCCATGTCTGTCAGTCCATGCTCCGTGGCTGAAATGTATGGTATGGGTTGTAGTCTGGTAGTGCTGGTGTACTATCAGCAGCCTTAAGACAGATTGCAGTTAATGCACAGATGTTGATGTTGTCCATCCTGAGGAGTGCTGTGAGTTCATGCATGTTGTGATCACAACCCCTGGTGTTGAGTAACATAAATCACATTGAATCTGCTATTGTGCTGTTTACGGAGCTGGTATTCACCTTTGGGACTCTCCTAAATAAGGCACCATGAGGGCGCCAATAGCCTTGGCCAATATTCCAAAGTGTAAGGCAGACACATAGGCTGGTATGGTATCATTGCATGCATGTTCCCCATCTGTGCTTGATTGTCATTTCCCCTGTAGGTAATCTAGTGGTAAGCAATAGAAAGCCTTAAGCTTATACAAGTCTTCTAGCTTCCAAGATAGGCATTTGGAGTGACTAAGTATCAGTGTTCTGTATGTCCATGCCGTACTCAACTGTTCCCTGACTACATGGTGAGTTCACACTGTATATTGTGATCTGAAGGTCTGTTTATTTGCATATTATGGCTGTGATGGCCTGCATGTTAGAGGTGCACAGATAGCTTACTATCTATCTGCCCAAGGGAAGTTAGAAGCATAGCAACAGTGTGTTGGCCATCTCTGCACCATTGATGAAGTAACTTAGCCTCTGTCAAGCATATCCAATGAAGCAATTCCAGGCAGAGTTGCAGGAAGCTGTGGATGACTGGGGTTGTGGAGGATGATAGGGGCACATTTTGATCCAAAGAGGGCATGTTAATGTGGCAACACAACACCATATATTTCCCCCAACAGGTCTTGCGGCTATCAAACTGGACAGGCTCACCCACCCCCTGGCTGTATGGTTCTGGGACACATGATCCCAGGGGTGTATAGTCTGTTACCCATTCACACAGCAAGGTTTCCCTTGAAGTGTGTCAGTGAGGGGCTATGCCTAATGTAGTTAGGAATGTAATGTATTGTCTCACAGTACATTTGTTATATGTTATGTCATGAGTACGTGAAGTTCAGTGAGTTAGGGGGCTACGGCCCTTTGCTTAGCCTAGCTTACACATAGAAATCATCTAAATAGAAAATAGGTGGAAGCAACGCTAATGTCAACAGTGTAATGGTTACAGCATCTGTATAGTATCTGTGCATTCAAGGTTACAATCCCGATAAAGGCAGGGATGTTTATCATGTGCAAAAGTATACCTTAACCACAGCTTGCAGATATAGGTAGTAATCATCTGAATAATAAACATTCAAATCACCCATATAAACCCATGTGTGCAGGAGAGTACAGTCGACAGAAAATGTAATGTCATGACAGCACATAGTGAGATGTGATGTCACTGACAGGTATATATCTGAAGTAGTTAGCGGATGTGGCCGTGTTTGCGCGCACAGGTTATACGTCACAATGTTTATTTAACTGTGTTTAACCGCTGCTATAATGTCACACAAACACTGTTAAACATGCTTACAACTGGGTAAATGAGCCTTACTCTGCAGTAAAAACATTCGTAAAGCATCACAGGTGTCGAACCCTGGACCATGCACACTATAGGCATTGGATGTACCACAAAGCCATCCA